>NC_089490.1:288586011-288889041 GCF_036850765.1 Saccopteryx bilineata
TAAACACCTACATTACACTGGGTATAAAATACAAAATAGATAACTATCTACTATCTTTGTAAATATATTAGAACAGTCCTTTTTAAAAGTTTGTCTGTCAACTATTGCCAGTTTTTTATAGGTGTTTGAATTAGATCATATAGAAATTAGCATTATCTTATCTGGTTTTGGGCTAAGTATGGGAAATATTCATTTTTGTATGTTAGCCAATCTTTGTGAGGTATGTATTTGGAAAGGGATGTTGCTTCATTTGGAATCAGATTAAATGAGGAAAGGACGTAAGTATGGGGGAAGAAAGGAAAGGAAAAAAAAAGGTAATCTTACTTTATTATTATCAGAGCTGCTCGGGAATAACAGTATGCTTTGAAAGTCTTTATAGCCAGACATCTATCCTGATAGGTACAGAAATGTGTATATTTAAAACATTGGTTGATATTGCCAAATTTTCCTCCAAAGTAAACACATTTATTTACATGTCCACCCAAAATACTTGAGAACCTGTAGTGCCTTGTCCTCTAAAATCTTCATTTCTAAGTGTTTTGAACTTTAACAATCTAATAAGAGGTAAAAAAAAAAATACATATGGAAAGTTGTTTCCATTTGACTTCATAAATTATCTCACAGGCCTCTTGTCTTCCATTACATGTCAAGTGAGACTTGGTTTTCATTTATAACTAATTGTTATTGTTTTCATCCATTTTTCAACGAGACATGTATTAATTTGCTATGGCTATTCTAACAAAGACCACAAACTGGGTGGCTTAACCAACAGAAATGTATTGCTTCACATTTCCGGACACTAAAAGTCTGAAAACAGGGTGGCGGCAGTTTCTTCTGAGGTTTATGAGGGAGATCTCTTCCACGCCTCTTTCCCAGCTTTGGGTAACCACAAGTTTCCTGTCTTACAACTTATTCCTGTGTCTTTACGTTGTCTTCCTTCTGTACGTGTTATTCATTGTGTCTGTGTGTCTGTATTTCCCCCATTTTTAATAAGGACACTAGCTGGGTGATATTAAGACCTGCTCTAATGACTTCAGTTTAACTTGATTGCCTTTATGAAGACGGATTTTCAAGCAAGGCCATATTCTGAGGTACTGGAGAATTGCAACCTCTCTTTTTTTTTTTCTGGAGGGGCACACATTTCAACCCATTACAAGTTAATCTATCTTTTTCTTTCTAAACTTTAAGAGATTTTTAGGTACTATATAACATTGGTAAGATGTGTTATGAATATTTTTTCTAGATTAGTGTATGTGTTTTATTATTTTTTGGATTATTGTAGCAATTGAAATTTCAAACTTTCATGGACAAATATATTATTTTTTCCATTGTCTTTTTAAGTGTTCCTTCTTCATTCTGATATTTTCATCTAGCACTCTCATTTACTTGTTATGTAACCTTTTGACAGTCTCAGAATGCACTTTGACATACAAAGTAAGGTAGGTATACAGGTACAGAGAAGAAATGACAATTATCCTAACATCTTTTATTAACTAATAAATGTAATAATGCTGTAATAAGAGTAACTATTTTATGAATTTGATTATATTCTGGGCACTCACTAAAAACTTTGTTATTAGACATTTAATGCTTATAAAAATTCCTACTCTTTATCATCCATATTTTACAGAGGAGAAAACTGAGACACAGTGAGATTCAGCCTGTTTGTCCTAAGGGATCCACACCTCCATTGAACCCTCATTGACAACAAGTCCAAGAGATCTTCACGTTCCAGAAGAGAATTCCCTTCCAATAGTTTTGCATGAAAAATTACTATATATCCAGCAGGTGGATTATTTATGCCTATATATCCCTTCACTACTCCTCCAGGTATATTATACAGTGGCACCAATTCCATATAATGTAAGAAGACATGACTATTGAAATTATATACAGCCTAATAGAAATAATATCCTAAAATTAAAGGACTAAGGATCTCTTAGGTGAGCTTTCTGGCACCACTTGGCTGGTAGGAGAGGCAACTAGGAGGGTTTTTCTTATTTCCCCTGGACTTGGTCCCATGTGGTCCTGGTTTCTTCACTTCCTCCAAGCTGCACAGTCGACTGAATCCCAGCCTACTGCAAGCCCAACCCAAGTGCAGTAAGTGTGTCAAAGATTGTCTGTAGAACATGACAAAGAACCACATTTCTATTCTTTGAAATAGATCTACGTTAGAGGTTTAATAACTTGATAAATCAATAGGCACCAGGCTAACATCAATATAAGGAGCCTCAATCCCGTGTGACACCAAAATGGAAAGTTTAATTACCACAGTAAAACAAAAGAATATTATATTAAAAAACTTTGATATATATAATATTCACAAGCAATTCACAGTAATATGCAAGAAAAAGATATGAAACAAAGAGAGCAAGTAATAATGTAAAGGCCACTGGCTCTTAATTAATAATCATTAATTAATAAGCTTTAGTTAAAGTATATACACAGTATGAAAGCCTGTTTTCCCATGGGTCCATGAGGCGACATGCAGGAAGATTTTTATCACTGTGTTGTTTGTGGATAGCAATAGAAGTAGGCACACAGTTGTGTATCACTATAGCAGCTAGAATATAAAATGTGTTACAAGCATAAGATGAAATACTACAAAGCAAGCAGAATAATGAACTAGATTTACATATAGCAACACAAATAGATCTCAGAATTATAATGTGGAGTAAAAAAGCAGGAGACAGAAAATATTTTTTAACAAAAAATAGTGTCTGCAATATAAGAATTAGAAATAAACAAAATGACACCAATATTTTTGTGATACTATCTAAGGCAAAGTATGGAAATAGGATTGGAAGGACACATATAACATACTCTTGAATGACTTTTCTAAACATGTGGAGGCATGGAAGAGGAATGGAGGGAAATCATATACAGAATGAGATGTATTACATTGGGCAATGGAGCTAGTGAGCCATAACCTGAAGCATATAATCAACTCAGTTTTATACACCAGAGCTCTGACAGAGAGAACAAAGTAGCTAGGACCTTGTCATGTGGGCAACTCAAGCCCAGAGTGCAACACAGAGAGGAAGTGATTTTATTGCCAGAAAAATGTCATATGAGTGATAACAGATGACAAATGATGACAGGCTGTAAAAGCCTTCTCAGTAATGTCTCATGTCACATTAGGCTCATAATAAATTTGGAGGAGATTTGGAGCATTTATCAAAGTAGATTCAGTAACTCTCTTAAGAAAATGAACATTTTGTACACAGGTAACATATTAATTTTAATATTAAAACCACATCACAGACTTGGATTATTTTTAGATTTTAGAATGCATACATAACTTGAACAGACTTCATAAATTTTACCAAGCAATTAACAGGATATTTTGAGTCAAATACCTGATAAAAAGAACCATCATTAAAATGTATGGAAATAACGCTGCCTGCTTTGCAAGGATCTGATTATCATACTTCATGCTACTGTTTATGATATTTCCATTTGAGGAAGATAACTTTCCAAGCATCTCTTGTGTTCCTACACATCTTGCAAATGAGGCACTGACTGCTCTTTTGGATTCTCTTTTTTAACAATGAAAGATAGAGATGGGTTATTTCTCTGGAGCACAGGACAGATCTCCTTACAATCTTGGGAGATAGAGATAATATCTCTCCGTTCAGGGCAGTAGTCAAGCACGTTCACTCCCTGTGATAAATGATTCAGTTTTCCTAAGTTCAGAGGTCCTCTCCTGCAACTCTACTCATTTGTGTGCGGATGACACTCGGTTCTTTTCACATCACCTTATGGGATTCAAGGTTCAGAGAATGGCACAAGAAAACGCTGATACACTACTGTTGCTGCTGTCACTGTAAGTAATTAAGTGCATTGCTGGCACATCCGAAACAGTGGCAGGCTAACTTGTCAGCTTGCAGGAGGGGCAAAACCTGACACAGTTCTTAACAGTAATCAAGAGAAAAGCCACTGGACACTCTCTAAACTCTGAATGTTTAGGTTTGCACCTACATGAAAAACAAGTATATTTTATTCATGGAAGACACTAGAAGGGATTCTTTAGATTAAAAATCTATATAACTATGGGTTCATCTCAGATAGTTGAAATAGTTACTCAACTAGATTGCATGATCTGAATATGTCAGAATGTTTCCTAAGTCATTACATTCCTGCTATGTACTTGTATGAGGGGGTGGTATGGTTTTGAGACCAATTCTAACTTCTGTTGGAGGGTATTGTCCTCATACTACTAAGCAATTGTAGTACACTATCTGGGTGTCCTGAAATTCAACTCATTTCTGACACTATCTTCCCAGAGATAACAGCAGATCTGACAGGTTAAGTTTTGAAGGATGGAACCCTCACAAACACTTCATAAACCCAGATTATTACCTGTGCTATTGACCCACTGGATATAGATTAGGGGCTCCAACAAAACCTTCTGTGGGTTCATTCAATTTGCTAAAGATTCATCACAGATCTCAGAGAAACATTTTACTTATCAGATAGGCAGTAAAAAGAATATGACTCAGGATCAGACAGATGAAAGAAGTGAATAGAACCATGGTGTGTGGGCTTGGAGCTTCCATCCTTGCCAGGAAAGCCACTACCTCTATATCTCTATGAGTTCACCAACCTGGAACTTCTTAGAACCCTCCCCTTTTGTGGTTTACAGAGGCTCATTACATAGATGTGATTGATTAGATTATTGACTCCTGTCTATTTATTCAATTTCTAGCCTTTTTCTCTTCCTGGGAAGTCTGGGGATGGAAACTTAAGTTGCAACCTTCTAATCACCAGGTTCATTTTCCTGGCAACCAACTTCCATCTTTTGCTGTGGTATAAAAGTCTACATATTAACAGAACAAGAGACAGCTTTGTGGCTCTGATCACAGAAAATTCCAAAAGTTTTTAGAACTGCAAGTCAGAAACTGTGGAAGAAGACCACATATTTATGAGAAATATAATTTGATCACATAAATGATCAACTATGTGTTTCTTATAAATCACAATATCATGTGGGTGATGGTAGTTAGTTGCTCACTCTCCTTTCTTGTGATCTCTGTTTAGGTAACATTCATATTATGATTAAATGTGCATTCACTTGTCAAGTTCTTTTCTTTTTCTTTCTTTTTTTTTAGATTTTACTTATTTACTTTGAGAGAGAGAGAGAGAGAGAGAGAGAGAGAGAGAGAGAGAGAAATGGAGGAGGGGCAGGAAGCATCAACTCCCATATGTGCCTTGACCAGGCAAGCCCAGGATTTCAAACTGGCTATCTCAGCATTCCAGGTCGATGCTTTATCCACTGCACCACCACAGGTCAGGCTGTCAAGTTATTTTCTAAGATGACAGTAGTGATTTGATAAAATAACAACACTGATAAAAAGGAATTATAGAAAAGAGAGGTGTATTTTTAAAAGTCATTCTTTATTCTTCGTTAAATAAACCATTGAAAGTTTAGCTAAGAGGAATATGAATCAAACAAAGCTGCTTTTCCATGTTACCAAAGACAGACCCTTTAGGCTGTGATCGTAAACCCACGACCATTCTCTATACTTTGCTGAATAATTCAATTTGAGTTTCACTATGTATTTGGCACTCTTGGTTGCAACTGAATTTTTCATTTACATAATCACATTCTGCCCACTTGAATATTCCCTGCGCAGTTGCACTTTTATATAATATACTTGCTTACCATCTGTCCTCAATTTTGGTCAAGAGATGCTTCATATTTTTCAACACTTTGCATGGTGATTGTACCACCCCAAAAGTCATTTTTGTTAATACACATCTTGCTTATGTACCGTCAATAAGACACTTTAAGCTCTTACTAGCTAAAAAATGAACTGCTTTTGAAAGCTTTATATTCACTGATCAGAAACAAAGACCAGTTTCTTCAAAGTCATTAAATATATGTGAAAATTTAAATGTATAAATACACACACTGATTTTGTAACTGTATTTAGGAATTACTTGAAATAAATGACTTTGGGTATGTGAAAATATATATAAGTGACTGGATTACATATATTTCAATTATAAATTACAGTTTAAAGTTATTGTGGGTCAAATAAGTTTGAAAATATGATATATATGTTTGCTCGCTTATAGTTTGCATTGAGTGTGGGAGACAGGCTGTAAGCAGGCATGGTGGTTATAGCCTAAGGCTCAGTTTTAAGACTAAGCTTTTCCCCACACCGTTGACTCTTGTATGACAGAGGGTGGTGCACTCTTATAAGGAATCCCTTTATGCTTCAGATCAGTGACTTTGTATCAGAGACTTCCTTCTTTGTTATTGGATTAAAGGTTTTGATTTCTGTACTATAAAATGGGGCAGAGGAGCCCATGCAGAAGGAGAGCAGAGAAAGGCCACGTGGAGGAGAGGAGAAGCAGCCAAGATGGTGGAGTGCTAAAGGAGAAGCCAGTTTGTGCAGAGAGAAGGAGATGGGAAACAGAGGTGAATAAGGCTGGTGAGATAGAAACCTTTGATTCTAGGAAACTCGGATAAGTCAGTGGCTTTGGGAGCCCTGAATGGAAAGGGAAGTGTTTTCCCACTGTGTGTATTTCTTGCCTGCTGGGTGTGAGTTAGGATTAAAGCTAATGGCGAGTGACGTCACGGAAATGGCGCCGTGAGCAGTGCGTCCGACAGATCTCCCCTAAATCACAACAAATTTATCAACTAGAAACAGAAAAATTTATCCTCGGAGCATTCCGGAGTTCCACACAAACTGAAAGCGAAAGGACTGTTATCACTTGAATCTGAGAGACGAGGGTGTGGAGGAAGCTACCGCAGCGACGTTCATTCAAGCCGCGAGGGAGTGCGCCTGTGGTGAGTCAGCCCACACTCGGGAGCCGCGAGCAGCCGCGGGCGTGCGCCCGGTACGGTTGCAGAGCGAGCACCGCCCACACTCCGGAGCGTGAGCAGCCACCAGCGTGCCCGGTCCGGTTGCAGAGCGAGCACCACCCACACTCGGGAGCCGCGAGCAGCCGCAGGCGAGCACCCCGTACGGTTGCAGAGCGAGCACCGCTAACGTTCCCAGCGGCCCTCGCACTGCGAGTGAGAGTCGCCAGCCACCGGTGCCCGGAGCATCCCATTTGCGTGCATGCCCTGGGCATTCCACACGCCCAGTGCGCCTTACTGACCTGCACACCCAGGGTGTACCATTATCCTGCGCCTGGTGCGATTCAGCCGCCAGCGGCAGGGCGAGTGGGAGAGGCACCAGGGTGGTCTTCTACTTGGGAGATTCTCTCCGTGGGCGGGGCACCTCACCCAGCCATTCAAGCTAACAATCAAGCGTTGGGGGAGGGGCGCGCGCAGGCAGCCTAAAATACCTTTGGGAGCACAGCTGCAACCCAATCACTGAAATTAGCTTAACCCATGAAATCTGCGCACCCTAGGTTCTAATTGATAAGATCTCTCTCAGTTCAGCAACCCAAGACAAGAGGCGTGATATTTTTTAGTGCCTCTCGCTAAAGGGGCGGGGGCAACTTCTGATTGATAGAGCCTCCATATTCAGGGATAAACGCTAACAAGAGGGACTTGGCAGATAATAAGATCTATACTACACTAGTCACAAGCAGAGACTAGTGCTTCTTCTTCCCAGCCAAAACAGGCTACAAAGTGTGGAAAGCCTGGGTTGAGAGGTCCAACTGAATGCTAGGCGCTGAACAGTCACCTTGACAACAATTGACTCCCACCCCCGCCTGACTACACTGGAGGCCCTGACTGTCAGCCTTTCCCAAAGCCTTGCACTGAGTGGGGATAGAGTGGGGATATCCCAGCTCTTTGAGCCTCTTACTCCCCAGGCAGAAGCAGTTGCAGCCTTATAGCTGGATCACCAGGCTGCTAATTCAGGAAGGGGGGACTAGGAGAGAGAATCCAGGAAAGCAAACTCTCTCATTGTTGGACCCTGCAAACGCCAACAAGCCTTGACTACCAGCAAGACTAAACCCAATTATATGACATTGTCATAGAATCCCATCAACTGCAAATCCCTACCTAAGTGTGACACAGGGCGCAGAGCCTGGGGTACAGAGTCACCGACCAGGAAGAGGGAGAGAAAAGAAAAAGGAAGAAGTTAACCTCTCAAAATCAAGAAAAATCCACAGACTTTACAACTTGTTCCACTAATTTTTTTGTTGTTGTTGTTTGTTTCTTCTATCTTATTGCCTTTATTTCCTACACCTCGGTCCTTCTATTCTCTGCCCATCTTATGCTTCCCTTTTCTTGAACTACACTACCCATAACTGTTACATTTTATTTCTCTTCTTCATCCTCACCCTCCTTTAAGGTTATACTCCAAAACACTTAACTCTCACTCTCTCCTCTTTTGTTTTTTTTTTGATTTGCTTTATTTTGTTTTTTTCTCTTCCTTTTTTATTACTTCCTTCGTTTTTCTCTTTTTTTTATTTTTTCCTTTCTATTTGTTTTTTCTTTTCTCGTTTTACTTTCCTCCCATTTAATCCTCAATCACGAACAAATTAGTTAATTTGGGACTCAAGGCTTTTTTTGGCTTTATTTTTCTTTTTTGCTTTTGTTTTTGTTTTTTTCTTGTTTGTTTATTTTTGTGGCATTTTGGGTCCTCCCAACCCAAGGTCTCCATTGTATTGTATTTAGTCTTCGCTCCACTTAATACAACAGATTTTTACTTATTATTTTTATTTTTTTCTTCTTTATTATTCTTTTTTTGGTCCTTTTTTCTGGTTCCCTCTTATCCCTCTCATTATATCTCTTAGTTGACCATCACTTACAAGCAAATCATTTTATGCTTGTCTAAAATTTTCTTCCTTTTTTTTTTTTTTTTGCATTTAGTAGGTCCCTACTCCCTTTTTTTGCCCCTTGAATTCTTCACCCCAATTTCAGGCCCTCCATTATAGGCATGATATTTCCCTGAGTGGGGGAGAGGAGGGAAAGAGAAGAAAGAAAAAAAGGGAGAAATAATAAATTATTACTGTTTTTTTTTGTGGGGTGTTTTACCTTTTTTTTTTTTTTACTTTTTACTCTTTATTAATTCTAATTAGTGCTATCAACAAGACCACCCTCAGATGCCAATAAGAAAGAGGAAATCGAATATTATGGATACAAAAGAAAGAGAGGTAACACAAATAGATGTGGAAAAATCTATGGAGAAAAGACTTAACATATTAGAAGACTTGGAGCTAAATGACAGAGAATTTAAAATAGAAATCTTAAAAATACTCAGAGATATACAAGAAAACACAGAAAGGCAATATAGGGAGATCAGAAAACAACTCAATGAACACAAAGAATATATTACCAAGGAAATTGAAACTTTTAAAACAAATCAAACAGAAATGAAAAACTCAATTCACGAGCTGAAAAATGAGGTAACAAGCTTAGCTAACAGAACAGCCCAGATTGAGGATAGGATTAGTGAAATAGAAGACAAACAACTTGAGGCACAACAGAGAGAAGAAGAAAGAGACTCAAAAATAATAAAAAACGAGAAAGCCCTACAGGAATTGTCTGACTCCATCAGAAAGAATAACATAAGAATAATAGGTATATCAGAGGGAGAAGAGAAAGAAAATAGAATGGAGAATATACTCAAACAAATAATAGACGAGAACTTCCCAAGCCTGTGGAAAGAACTAAAGCCTCAAATTCAAGAAACAAACAGAACACCGAGATTTCTTAACCCCAACAAACCCACTCCAAGGCACATCATAATAAAGATGACACAAACCAATGACAAAGAAAAAATTCTCAAGGCAGCCAGGAAAAAGAAGAGTACAACATATAAAGGAAGGCCTATTAGATAATCATCAGACTTCTCAGCAGAAACTCTACAAGCTAGAAGAGAGTGGACCCCAATATTTAAAGCCCTGAAAGAGAGGAACTTTCAGCCAAGAATACTATACCCATCAAAGCTATCCTTCAAGTATGAAGGAGATATAAAAACATTCACAAATACAGAAAAGATGAGAGAATTTATCAACAGAAAGCCCCCACTCCAGGAAATACTAAAGGGGGTTTTCCAACCAGATTCAAAGAACAAAAGAAAACAACACCACAAGTAACAGCTCCACCAAGAACACAATAAAACCAAACTTAAACTGTGACAACAAAGGAAAAAAAGGGGGGAGAGGATGGAGATTAACAGTAGCAAAGGATGATGAAGTGCAGAAATACTTATAAGATAGGGTATTACAATGAATATGGTAGGTACCCTTTTCATTACTTAATGGTAACCACCCTTGAAAAAACCACCACAAAAACACTTGACCTAAAAAAGGTAGCAACACAGGAAAGAAGTATGGAACACAAACAAACAAAAACAAATGATAGAAAAACAAAAGAGAAGACTCAAACTAGATACAAAACTGACAGAAAGCAATTTATAAAATGGCAGTAGGGAACCCACAAGTGTCAATAATTACACTAAATGTAAATGGATTAAACTTACCAATAAAAAGACACAGAGTAGCAGAATGAATTAAAAAAGAAAATCCAACTATATGCTGCCTACAAGAAACACATCTAAGCAACAAGGATAAAAACAAATTCAAAGTGAAAGGCTGGAAAACAATATTCCAAGCAAACAACACCCCCAAAAAAGCAGGCGTAGCAATACTCATATCTAATAATGCTGACTACAAGACAGAAAAAGTACTCAGAGACAAAAATGGTCATTTCATAATGATTAAGGGGAAGTTGAATCAAGAAGACATAACAATCCTTAATGTATATGCACCAAACCAAGGAGCACCAAAATATATAAGACAGCTACTTATTGACCTTAAAACAAAAACTAACAAAAATACAATCATACTTGGAGACCTCAATACACCGCTGACGGCTCTAGATCGGTCATCCAAACAGAGAATCAATAAAGATATAGTGGCCTTAAACGAAATACTAGAACACCTGGATATGATAGACATCTACAGGCCACTTCATCCCAAAGCGACAGAGTATACATTTTTCTCTAGTGTACATGGAACATTCTCAAGAATTGACCATATGTTGGGCCACAAAGACAATATCAGCAAATTTAGAAAAACTGAAATTGTACCAAGCATATTTTCTGATCATAAAGCCTTGAAACTAGAATTCAACTGCAAAAAAGAGGGGGGAAAACCCACAAAAATGTGGAAACTAAACAACATACTTCTAAAAAATGAATGGGTCAAAGAAGAAATAAGCGCAGAGATCAAAAGATATATACAGACAAATGAAAATGAAAATACGACATATCAGAATCTCTGGGATGCAGCAAAAGCAGTAATAAGAGGAAAGTTCATATCACTTCAGGCCTATATGAACAAACAAGAGAGAGCCGAAGTAAACCACTTAACTTCACACCTTAAGGAACTAGAAAAAGAAGAAGAACAAAGACAACCCAATACCAGCTGAAGAAAGGAGATAATAAAAATCAGAGCAGAAATAAATGAAATAGAGAACAGAAAAACAATAGAAAAAATCAATAAAACAAGGAGCTGGTTCTTTGAAAAGATCAACAAAATTGACAAACCCTTGGCAAGACTCACCAAGGAAAAAAGGCACAGGACTCAAATAAATAAAATCCAAAATGAAAGAGGAGAGATCACCACAGACATCATAGATATACAAAGAATTATTGTAGAATACTATGAAAAATTATATGCCACCAAATACAACAATCTAGAAGAAATGGATAAATTCCTAGAACAATATAACCTTCCTAGACTGAGTCATGAAGAAGCTGAAAGCCTAAACAGACCAATCAGCAGGGAGGAAATAGAAAAAACTATTAAAAACCTCCCCAAAAATAAAAGTCCAGGCCCAGACGGTTATTCTAGTGAATTCTATCAAACATTCAAAGAAGACTTGGTTCCTATTCTACTCAAAGTCTTCCAAAAAATTGAAGAAGAAGCAATACTTACAAATACATTTTATGAGGCCAACATAACCCTCATACCAAAACCTGGCAAGGATGGCACAAAGAAAGAAAACTACAGACCAATATCTCTAATGAATACAGATGGTAAAATACTAAACAAAATACTGGCAAACCGAATACAACAACATATTAAAAAAATAATACATCATGATCAAGTGGGATTCATCCCAGAATCTCAAGGATGGTTCAACATACGCAAAACGGTTAACGTAATACACCATATCAACAAAACAAAGAACAAAAACCACATGATCTTATCAATAGATGCAGAAAAGGCTTTTGATAAAATACAACACAATTTTATGTTTAAGACTCTCAACAAAATGGGTATAGAAGGAAAATATCTCAACATGATAAAGGCCATATATGATAAACCATCAGCCAACATCCTATTAAACGGCATAAAACTGAGGACTTTCTACCTTAAATCAGGAACAAGACAGGGTTGTCCACTCTCTCCACTCTTATTCAACGTGGTGCTAGAAGTTCTGGCCAGAGCAATCAGACAAGACAAAGAAATAAAAGGCATCCATATCGGAAAAGAAGAAGTAAAGGTATCACTTTTTGCTGATGATATGATCCTATACATCGAAAACCCGAAGGACTCCACAAAAAGATTATTAGAAACAATAAACCAATACAGTAAGGTCGCAGGATACAAAATTAACATACAAAAGTCCATAGCCTTTCTATATGCCAACAATGAAATATTAGAAAACGAACTCAAAAAAATAATCCCCTTCACGATTGCAACAAAAAAAATAAAATACCTAGGAATAAACATAACAAAGAACGTAAAGGACCTATATAATGAAAATTACAAAGCATTGTTAAGGGAAATCGAAAAAGATACAATGAGATGGAAAAATATTCCTTGTTCTTGGATAGGAAGAATAAATATAATCAAAATGGCCATATTACCCAAAGCAATATACAAATTTAATGCAATTCCCATCAAAATCCCTATGAGATTTCTTAAAGAAATGGAACAAAAAATCATCAGATTTATATGGAACTATAAAAAACCTCGAATAGCCAAAACAATCCTAAGGAAAAAGAATGAAGCTGGGGGCATTACAATACCTGACTTTAAACTATATTATAGGGCCACGATAATCAAAACAGCATGGTATTGGCAGAAAAATAGACACTCAGACCAATGGAACAGAATAGAAAGCCCAGAAATAAAACCACATATATATGGTCAAATAATCTTTGATAAAGGGGCCAACAACACACAATGGAGAAAAGAAAGCCTCTTCAACAAATGGTGTTGGGAAAACTGGAAAGCCACATGCAAAAGAATGAAACTCGACTACAGCCTGTCCCCGTGTACTAAAATTAATTCAAAATGGATCAAAGACCTAAATATAAGACCTGAAACAATAAAGTACATAGAAGAAGACATAGGTACTAAAATCATGGACCTGGGTTTTAAAGAACATTTTATGAACTTGACTCCAATGGCAAGAGAAGTGAAGGCAAAGATAAATGAATGGGACTACATCAGAATAAAAAGTTTTTGCTCAGCAAGAGAAACTGATATCAAAATAAACAGACAGCCAACTAAATGGGAAATGATATTTACAAACAACAGCTCAGACAAGGGCCTAATATCCAAAATTTACAAAGAACTCATAAAACTCAACAACAAACAAACAAACAATCCCATAAAAAAATGGGAAGAAGACATGAACAGACACTTCTCCCAGGAAGAGATACAAATGGCCAACAGATATATGAAAAGATGCTCAGCTTCATTAGTTATTAGAGAAATGCAAATCAAAACTACAATGAGATACCACCTCAGCCCTGTTAGATTAGCTATTATCAACAAGACGGGTAATAGCAAATGTTGGAGAGGCTGTGGAGAAAAAGGAACCCTCATTCACTGTTGGTGGGACTGTAAAGTAGTACAACCATTATGGAGGAAAGTATGGTGGTTCCTCAAAAAACTGCAAATAGAACTACCTTATGACCCAGCAATCCCTCTACTGGGTATATACCCCAAAACCTCAGAAACATTGATACGTGAAGACACATGTAGCCCCATGTTCATTGCAGCACTGTTCACAGTGGCCAAGACATGGAAACAACCAAAAAGCCCTTCAATAGAAGACTGGATAAAGAAGATGTGGCACATATACACTATGGAATACTACTCAGCCATAAGAAATGATGACATCAGATCATTTACAGCAAAATGGTAGGATCTTGATAACATTATAAGGAGTGAAATAAGTAAATCAGAAAAAAACAAGAACTACATGATTCCATACATTGGTGGAACATAAAAATGAGACTAAGAGACATGGACAAGTGTGTGGTGGTTACCAGGGGTGGAGGGAGGGAGGACATGGGAGGGAGGGAGAGAGTTAGGGGGAGGGGGAGGGGCACAGAGAACTAGATAGAGGGTGGCGGAGGACAATCTGACTTTGGGCGAGGGGTACGCAACATAATTTAATGACAAAATAACCTAGACATGTTTTCTTTGAATATATGTACCCTGATTTATTAATGTCATCCCATTACCATTAATAAAAATTTATAAAAAAAAAAAAAAAGGTAATGGCCCACCAGTTCTTAGCTCCGTTGTTTCATTACCGTCTGTCCAAATCAAATGCAAACCTGCATGGGTCAGGTGGCTGTGATGGTGGCCCTGGCTACTGTCTTTACACTTATAATGTGATATAAAACTAATTTAGTAATATGGAATTAAATTTTGTTTATATCACTTTCTATAAGATTATAAATAAAGTATTAGTTTATTGAGAGATTATTCAAGTTTCAGGTAGATTGAGCCTCTCTTCTATTTATTTTTTTCTGATAATTTGAACAGAATATTAAATGTACATATAGATGGAATGTTTTTTTTAAAAAAATAGGAAAAAAAAGACTCCAATTAGACTAAATTACGTTGTCTGGTTTTTACTAAAAGACACTCTGTCTTGATGTAAGAATTTTTTATATGCATAGGAGGCATTTTTCTCTGGACAGAGGTCTACTTTTTCATTTCAAAAAAGGACATATATATATTTGTTCTTTTTTTGTGTGTGTATATTTTTCTGCAGTGTGAAACAAGGAGACAGACTCCCACATGTGCCAGACCAGGATCCACCCGGCATGCCCACCAGGGGGCGATGATCTGCCCATCTGGGGCTTTGCTCAGCTGAGACAGGAACCATCCTCAACTCCTGAGATGGAGGCTATGGAGCCATCCTCAGCACCTAGGGCAAACTTTACTCCAATGGAGTCGTGTTGCAGGAGCGGATGAGAAATATAGAGAGAAAGGAATGGGGGAAGGGTGAGAAGCAGATGGGCATGTCTCCTTTGTGCCCTGACCAGGAATTGAACCCAGGACTTCCACATGCCGGGCCAGCACTCTACTGCTGAGCCAAGGGGCCTGGACCTATATTTGTTCTTTTTGATGCATTTATATGTGTGTGTATACATTTAAACATTCTATTACAGTTGCCAGTTTTGACTCTTCTTAGAACACACAAGAAAACATAGATTCAGTTCCATTTTCTAATTATATGATTATATGAGTTGCCAACCAACACATAAAACTAACTTACTCATTAACTAACTTACCCCCAAAAAGATTAATAGAGTTATATAAACCTTACTTTTAAATATTTTGTAATTTCAATAAGTTGTATAGTCTATCATGGTCTTTTCCCTTCCCCATCTACTCCTGATTATATTCACAAACTTTTAAATTCTAAGATGATAAAGATCTCCAAGCTCAGCAAGACTGGATCAACATATTTATGAAATAATTGACCAAGTTTCTTGTAATGTTTCAAAGAAGCACATAATTTAGTGGTCAAAGCCAATTGTTGAGGTAAAAACCTGAATTTAATTACCTACTCTAAATTTTTGTCTGTGTAACATCATGAAAGTATTTTTATACGATTTCTCTCTCTCTCTTTCTTTCTTTCTTTCTTTCTTTCTTTCTTTCTTTCTTTCTTTCTTTCTTTCTTTCTTTCTATAAAGAGACAAAGAGAGACAAAGAGAGGGGCAGATAGGGACAGACAGGCAGGAAGGGAGAGAGATGAGAAGGATCAATTCTTCATCGTGGCAACTTAGTTGTTCATTGATTGTTTTCTCATATGTGCCTTGACCAGGGGTCTACAGCAGATTGAGTGACCCCTTGCTCAAGCCAGCAACCTTGGGCTCAAGCTGGTGAGCCTTGCTCAAACCAGATGAGCCTGCATTCAAGCTGGCAACCTCGGGGTTTCGAACCTGGGTCCCCAGTGTCCCAGTTCGACACTCTGTCCACTGCGCTACTGCCTGGTCAGGTTCTTTTCTTTTCTTTTCTTTTCTTTTCTTTTCTTTTCTTTTCTTTTCTTTTCTTTTTAGAGAAAAAGTGAGGAGGGGTGGAGAGAGAGAGAGAGAGGAAAATTTTGACTTATTCTTCTACTTATTTATGCATTCATTGGTTGGTTCTTGTATGTTTCCTGATGGGGAATCAAACTTGCAACTTTGGGTATTGAGATGACACTAACAAACTGAGCCAGCAGACTAAGTCTTTCTAAATACCCATTCCTGTTAAAGGGACGATTTAACAGAACTTTTCAGCTCTTAGTGTTGTTGTGAGAGAATATATGCACTGAGATCAGCACTGTTCATGGCACAGAATGAGCTTTCAATAAAAGGTAATCATAGCCTGACCTCTGGTGGCGCAGTGGATAAAGCGTCGACCTGGGAACACTGATGTCGCCGGTTCAAAACCCTGCACTTGTCTGGTCAAGGCACATATGGGAGTTGATGCTTCCTGCTCCTCCCCCTTTCTCTCTCTCTCTCTCTCTCTCTCTCTCTCTGTCTCTCTCCCTCCATCCCTCCCTCCTCTCTAAAATGAATAAATAAAAAATAAAAATTAAAAAAAAGGTAATTATGGTTATTATATTAACATTAAATAATGGACAAAGAAGCAGTAATTCAAATAGATATCAAAATAGAAAATATTCTCTGCTTTTTTTTATTATAATTTCCTCTGAGTCATATAAGGGTCATTTCTATTTTAATAATGTTTAACTACTTTCTGCTTTCCTATGGGATTGACCCCACAGGGAGAAGAAGATCCTGATCTAAAAGAATAAATATCGGACTCACTGTTTTGCTCTTTGATTTTCAGCACTAGCTTTTGTTAACACCTCTCCTTTGCCTAATACTTTTTATGTCTAGTCTTATATATTGTCACCAGGAGTACTTCAATGAAACTAAGAACATATAAAACCACGCAAATACTGAGCTCTAATAAAATCATCATTTTGTTTTTGTGTCTATTTTCTATTAACCGATTCATCTTAAAATTAGAAACTTCACAAACAATAAAAGGCAGAATATATAAATCTATAAATTGCTTTTAATCTCACTATCCAAAGTAAATCAGGGTTAAAGTTTTATAACATGTATTATTTCTAATATCTCAATACTATCATTTTTTAAAATGTGATTTCCTATGTATTTTAGCCTGGTTTAAGTTGAACACTATTTCTTAGGTTACAGTGATTTGAGCAGGAAAAATTAGATAAAAATGTATAATCTAGAATTTTATGAATTTAAAAAATTACAGAGATTATCTATGATGATTTTTTTTCTTTATAGGTAAGTGAACTAAGTCAGCAAAAGATTAAAAGATGCTGAGCCTATACATAAGAAAACTTGTAAGAATAGAGTGGAAAAAAACCCTAAAATATCTGAATCTTGTTTTTGTTTGTTTGTTTTAAGCTATGGAGAGGAGGAAGAGAGAGAGAGAAAGAGAGAGTTATGTTTTTGAACAAGAATAAATACTATACTGTAATGTTAAACAATGAGCCAGAGCTATTTTTTGAGCAGTGTTGTAGAAGGCTCATTTGTTATGGCTTTTTGGTTCTTAGCCTGATGGCCTCAGAGCAATTCATAGCCTGGTTCTTGCTCTCTTTTGTTTGGCTGGGATGCACTGAGGGCTGATTTACATGGACACTAACAGTTGGCCAACCACCCTGGCTTCAGCCAAATAGAGGCATCAGAAGGCATCTTGAAAGCAAGAGGGAAAAGCCTGGTGGCATCTCTAGCAGCAGGTGCCAGTTACCACAAGAAAGACCTCTTGGTCCAGTGCCACTGGGGGACACAACCCTAGGGCTTTGGAATTAGTGCATTCCTCCCTTGTTCCCTCTAGGCAATACTCATAGTGGATTTTTCTTAGGCTTCTTTACTGTACCAGTTGTATCTCAGCTAGTCTACTTCCCGTTATCAATTTCCTGGACTGAATTTCCACTGTTGCAAACACTC
Source organism: Saccopteryx bilineata (assembly GCF_036850765.1). NCBI lineage: Eukaryota > Metazoa > Chordata > Mammalia > Chiroptera > Emballonuridae > Saccopteryx > Saccopteryx bilineata. Next base: position 288,604,164 of record NC_089490.1, read on the forward strand.
TGAATATTTTTTTTTCTTATGTCGGTTTTACTGGTTGGAGTGTGGAAGTGATATCTTGCTTCTTATGCTTCTTATGCTATTCCTACATGATATAATAATATATCATTTCTCTATGATCATTTCTTAATGATACAAAAATGTATCTTGAATAGTTTACTCAGGGCATATACCATTTTGTCTTTGATTATGCCTTAGACAATTGTTTGTACCTACAAAACATGTCTAACCATATAAATTATTAGAGGGAATTAGATTTCTACAAAAAGAACAATAAAGGTGGTTTTTAGAAATTGTTGAGTAATCTGCTTATTGCATTGAGAAGAAGAAAAAAATGTAACAACTGTTATCATGAAAACTGCTGCTGTACATTCTGCCATTTGTTGTTTAAATAATAAAGTAGTAAAGCATTCTTTTTTTTGTTGCTCCATTTTTTAAGACTAGTGTTGTAATTTCTATATAGAAAATAACTGTGTGTAAGCATTTTCCTTGAAGACTCATAATATCTGTTTCTTCCTTCACGTTGACACACAAAAGAAAATCAAGATATTAATAAAAATTGTATACCATCTGTTTCTTAAAGAAAGAAATCAAGTAAAAGTGTGCATACTGCCTCTCATTGGAGAATAAAATGTAAAATGACTTTCAGAGAAAACAACCCAGTGGATTTGAAAATAAAGAGGAAAAACAAAGGGTTTTGAAGCATCACCTATTTGTTGTAACAACCACAAATCTCTGGAGAACAGACTGGAGGCTAACAACCCAGGAACAAAGTGGTTTAGAGTTTACATCTTGGTTTCAGTCTGTAAATCCCAGGGTGATCTACATCCTCTTTTAACCACCCAGATAAACACTCCCTTATTTACATAGATGCTATTTGATTGCATTCAAACACTATCAAGTCTTAATGCTCTTGATAATATTGACAACAGCACTTTCAATGATCTCCCAGGGCTGCTTTTAACATAGACTTTCTATAACTATGCATTTTAGTCACCAGATCACATTATCTGTTTCCATAACAGTTATGTTTACAGCGTACAACTTTGTTCCGTGGATAGTTTAATTTCCTTTTAGAAATTGTGATTCATTTGCAAAGTTTTTAAAACATTTAAAAATATATATATTTCTACTGAGTTTTAAAAAAATACACCATACATAATAATATCAGAATCCACATTACAAGATTAGAAGCCAGAAAGGTGTCATATTGTTAGCAACTGCTTCATGGCACCATTTTTCCCCACTGGTTGTATTTCTGTTTGTATCTTCTGTACATCAAAGAGTCAGTTTAATTTTTGTTCATTGGCTATAATGTTAGAAAGACAAATGTTTGCCTTTGATTGTTAGACCAATTAGAAATGCAGCAGAAATCAAGGCTGGCACCATTTGTATTTAATTTTTTCACAGGAGCCCTTATAAACAGATCATTCTATCTCTTAGTACAGGAAATAAAGTTTAAGAAATACAGCAGCAGGTTAGTCAGTTTCAGAGTATCAGATAGTAGATACCATTGTTGGCAATAAAATGTAAGGGGAGCATATGTCAAGGAAATGGGGATCTCAGTCTTACAACTGCAAAGGACTGAAATCTGCCAACAACCAGTGAGATTAGAAAAAGAATTTGAGCTCAAGAGAAGTGTCACCTTAGGTAATACCTTTAGCTTAATGATGCCTTAAGCAAAGCATCTGCTATGCTGTGTCGGACTTCTGTTCTACACATATGTGGGGTAATAAATGAGTGTCCTTTTTAAGCCACTACATTTGCAGTAATTTGTTACAGCAGCAATGTGTGACTGATACAGTGACTGACACTATTTTCAGTCAGCTCTGGTAGGGCATCTATAGCCCTCATTTTTAATGCTCATGGATTTTTCCATCATTACCACTTTCTAAGACTTGAGTGCTGTGACTTTTATTTTTTGTCAAGAAATAAGTGAACAGAGAAACAATATGTTATGGTGGAGAGAGAGGTAAGAGTTCCTTTAGGCTTGTGTGTCTGCCTTGCTGCAGTTGGTCAACTCATTCAAGTCAGGCAGCCTCCCTGTGCCAGGAGCTCATCACCTGTAGTCAGAAAGTCCACCCTAATTTTCATGTCAGAGGTCAGGTGCTACAATTCTACAATTTTTTTTATTGAACTTCTTGTATAATCTAAGTTATTTTCTAATAGCTTTGAAGAATATGAAAGAAGCTTAAGGCACAGTGTCAGCTTCTAAATAGCTTAGATTTTAAATAACCTAAATACCTTGTAAAAATTCTTAATAAATGAGAGCATAAAATCAAGCTCTGGTATGTGTGCTTCAGAATCCAAGGACTATTCTTGTCCCTAAGTACGTCATTGTTACGGATGATTAGCCCTTGATTTAAAAAGCTGGATGTAACCCAGTTCTGAAACAATGAGTGGAAATGTCATTCACTTTAAATTCATAAATGTTAATGAGTATTTAAGTGCTGGGCCACATTAGAACCAGAAAGATAAATGAGACACAACTCCTGATCTTGAGAAGGTGACAACATGAAAGGTAGACACATATGCACACTAATGAGTGTAATAGTCATGAGAATATTAACACTAATAATAGGAAGTTCCTTGTATCGAGTATTTGCACATACCTAGTTTTACATACATTGCACCACTTAATTCTTATAATAATTTAATGAGTTTAAGTACCATAATTACCCTGACCTAATTAAATAGCACAATAGCAGCACCAGTAATCTAAATAAATTGTCTAGAGTTGTATATCTAAAAAATGGTAAAAAGAAATTATTTGTACCAGGTACCTCAACTCAGAATCACGAAGAATCAAGCCATCATCTTATATCTTCTTCAGTTCTTTTTTAAGAAACATAGGTCAAGTATACCTAGTTATTTATTTTGTATATGCACTTAGGTACACTGTCACAAAAAGCACAAATGTTTAAAAACTAAATTCTTGAATTTTTTCTTTCAAACTTAGTCCTCTGTACTGATTCTTATTCATGTGAATGGTATTTACATTAAGGAGCTGCACATGCCAGAAACCATTTAAATTAAGCTTAAGTGAATCATTCTTTCCCACAAAATATAATTCCAGAGTAACACCCAGACTGATGATTGAGCTTCTATGTCTCTCTGATTCATTTATTAATGTAATTTCTACAACCACCAAGTCATTACAAGTCACAATTATCTCTTGCGATTCTGGCCTAGACCATTTTATATCACTTCACAATTAAAGCATTGCAAGAGGTCTTCTGATAAAAATGCATTCAAAACTAGAAAAATTTTAAACTTTGAAGCCTCAAATAGTACATTTACTCTACTTATATACCTTTCAAAAATAAAACAGGACAGAAAGTTTTTTTAATACTTCTTAAGATTTTATTCATTTTAAAGAAAGGAATGAATCAGAGATAGAGAAGGGGGGGAGAAGCAGGAAGCATCAGCTTCCATATGTGCCTTGACCAGGCAAGTTCAGGGTTTTGAACCAGCGAACTCAGTGTTCCAGGATGATGCTTTATCCACTGCATCATCACAAGTCAGGCTTTTTAAAAAAAAATTATTTTTTATTTTTAAGAAGTACAGAAAATTTCTATTAAAATTTTGGGTTTTTCTTCTTTTCTAGGAATCTAAAGTGTCAAGGAACTCTCACCATTATATGCCTAACCAGGCGTCCCCAAACTACGGCCCGCCCGCGGGCCAAATGCGGCCCCCTGAGGCCATTTATCCAGCCCCACCGCACTTCCGGAAGGGTGACTTCTTTCATTGGGGGTCAGTGAGAGGAGCACCGTATGTGGCGGCCCTCCAACCGTCTGAGGGACAGTGAACTGTGTAAAAAGTTTGGGGACCCCTGGTAGACTCTAAACAATATTCTTTCTCTTATTTTCTCGGTTATTCACAAACTTTTTTTTTTGTGGTTAAACATTGGTATGACTCTCTAAATAAATGAATGCTAATAACAATTTCATTGAATAACAATTTGCATTTGAACAACAAGAAGAAAAACTCTTTATTTCACAAAGAAAAAGGTTATTTTCTTAGAGCAAAGTTAAAATGTAATAAACATTTCTTACTAACTCTTATTATTTTTGTATCCCTAGGACACCAGGGAGGAAATCTGAGGTATTTTATATCCTTCAAATTGAAGAGAATGGAACTATCATTTCCTTTGTATAATTGAAACTCTCAATGCCAACAAATAATATTACCAACAATGTATTAATTATTGACATATAAACATGTATATATATATACACGCTTATGTATACTTATATATAAGTATAGTGAATGAATGCAATGATAGAGAGATAAGATAGAGAAATTTACTTTTTTATTATAAGGTAATATAATTTATATCTATCTATCATCTATCTATCTATACAGATTGATGTCAACAATAGCATCAGTCCACTGAACATATGGACATCTATAGGTTGCATCAGCAATAATACAGAATAGATATTCTTCCCACACTCATATGCAATATTCGCCAAGATAGACCTTATTCTGGGTTGTGAAACACTCCTTAGTAAATATATAAAATAGAAATTATACAAAGTCTGCTCTCAGACAACACTGGAATTAAACTAGAAATCAGTAATAGAATCATAACTTGAAAATCTCAATATGGAGGTTAAATACACCCCTAATTTGTACATAGATAAAAAAAGAAATTGCAAGAGATTTTAAAATAAATAAATATATAAAAATAAAAATACAACCCTTCAAAACTTGAGTGCAGGGAGCCTGACCTGTGGTGGCACAGTGGATAAAGCGTTGACCTGGAACGCTGAGGTTGCTGGTTCAAAACCCTGGGCTTGCCTGGTTAAGGCACATAAGGGAGTTGATGCTTGCAGCTCTTCCCCCTGTTCTCTTAACTTCTTTTCTCTTTCTTTCTCTCTCCCTCCCTCTCTCTTTCTCTCCAATAAAAATGAATAAATAAAATTTAAAACAATAAAAATAAATACAATGAAAAAAAGAGTCTAAAAAAAACGGGTGCAAGGAAAGTTGCACTTAGAGGTAGATTTGCGGCATTGAATGCATATACTAAAAAAAAAAAAGGTTTTAATTTTATCATTTACATTTTCACTTTAGAAAACTAGAAAAATAAGAGTAAATTTAATCCAAATCAAGTAGATGAGAATAATAAAAATCAGGGGGAAAAATCAATGAATTGAAATCACAAAATCAATAGAGCAAACCAATGAAACAAAAAACTGATTCTTATGGGAAAATAAAATCACAAAATCAGTGTATGTCTAGCCAGGCTAACTAAGAAAAAATATTGAGAGAGTACAAATTACTACTATCCGAAATCAAAGCAAGTACATTACTGCAAATTTCCTGGTCATTAAACAGATAATAAAACAATACAATAAAAAATTATATGATCACAAATTTGTTAACCTAGGTGAAATTATAGTAGGCAGTTAGACAGACATGAACTGAGCAAGAACTATAGGCAAAGCACAAAAAGTCACCAGTGCTGAAAGTTCCAGGTGTCTAGCAGTGGGCAAAACTGGGAAAGGAAGGATTTCGCCCCCATAGTAACCTTTCCTCCAATTGCATATAGCTTTACATGAAGTTTAGACACCCTGACTTTTCATATTGCTGGTCATGTGGTTAGGACCCTCCCCTGATCTTCCTCCCCTGGCATGCAGTAGCCATGTGGGTTAAACCCAGTGGTGGAATTCAAATAACTGAACAACCAGTTCTCTGCCCTAATGACTATTTTAAGTATAAAAAAGAGATATAACGAAAGATAGCTTATTATTTCATGCATTTAATACCTAAATAAGAAAAATAAAAGAGGTACACAAAACTAGATAATCGTATAAGAAAGAGTATTAAAATATGAGTGAAAGGCCTGACCTGTGGTGGCGCAGTGGATAAAGAAAGCGTCAACCTGGAATGCTGAGGTCGCCGGTTCAAAACCCTGCACTTGTCTGGTCAAAGCACATATGGGAGTTGATGCTTCCTGCTCCTCCTCTCTCTCTCCTCTCCTCTCCTCTCCTCTCCTCTCCTCTCCTCTCCTCTCCTCTCCTCTCCTCTCCTCTCCTCTCCTCTCCTCTCCTCTCCTCTCTCTCTCTATCTCCCCTCTAAAAAAAATGAATAAAGAAAAAAAGAATAAATGCTATACCTTAGCTTTGAAAAAAAATATGAGTGAAAAAATATTACATCACACTTGACAAAAACAATACAAGTTGTCACCCTCTGGTTATTTGGCACTTTTTCTCTTTATGTTATATGTTTGTTTACTGAAATAACAAATGCCAGGGAACTGAAATGTAGTATTTCATCAAAGGTATAATGAGTTTTATGAAATGAATAAATAAATATTACAAGAACAGTTCCATCAGATCTTTTTCACCTATGGATGGAATGAACATTACTATGGGTGCTTAGACTACACCGTTGCACAGATGAATGTTAAAAAAGAGTAAGGAGTGTAAATTTGTGATTTCCACATTGGGTGCTGACCGAGGCGCCCTCCTTAGAGAAAACCCTGATTACAAGTGCCATTTTAACAACAGCTGGTTGTTTGGTATTAGTTTTGCTGAACCGGTGCGAACCAGCTGAATCCCATCACTGGTTAAACCCCTTAGAGGGGGAATGAAAAAGGACCTGAAGAATAGCCCTCAAGCATTGAGCTTCCACACTCTGCATCAAATACATTTAGGCCTCAGCTGTGTTTCTGCTCTAGGCCCAGAAAAGCAGCAAAACCAGAGAATCAATGTCACTGCTGACCTCAGGTCTAGTTGCATTGATTAATGACCTTCTGCCCTGGCACTGACCAATCAGTGGAAACCACAACCCTTCAAAAAACACATCTGGAAAGCTGATGAATATTCTGTTAAGATCCTCTCTTGAGACCCCCCCTAAAATGTCCACCCTTAAAAGCCATTAGGATGGAGACCTCAGTGAGCTCTCCCTGCAGGGAGCATATCCACAGCCTTCCCCTCCTCTTCCTCCTCTTCTTCCCCGACAGGTGCATTTTCCTTGCTTCTTTCTACTTCTTATCTCTAAAGGAACCCATGAGACTTGCAACCAAGAAAGCATTCGTCAGCAGCAACTCAAAGTAGGTTCACCCCTTGACCCTTTTTGTCCAAGGCCCCTTTTCTCTGACTTCCCACAGAGGCCAAGCAGCCCTGCCTAGGTTTTCCCCTGTGGCTTCTTTTCTCCTAGGCCCTTCCCTGTCTCACTGTCCCCAGCTCTGAAACTAATCAGGACACTCATTCTCTGGAGTGAGTTGTCTGCCCATTCCTTCTGAGTGTACTTCTGTACAGCCAATAAATTCTTGCTTTACTTGCTGCACTTTGTCTCTTGACAAATTCTTTCCTTCAAGAACGCAAGAATCAAGGTCTCGTTGTTTCGCTGGTAACAAAATGAATCAATTCCTCAGAAAGTACAATTTTCTGAGACACAGACAAGAAGAAATAGACAATCTAAACAGGCTTATATTTATGACAAATTGAATCAATATTTAATAACCTTCCAAAAAGAAAGCTCCAGGCGCAGATTGCTTCACTAGTGAATTCTGTCAAACACTTAAGGAAGAAATTATACTAATTCTCTGAAGTCTCTTTCAGAGGATGCAAAAGAGTGTATTCCTAATACATTCAGTGAAGCCAGCATTACCCTTCATCAAATGTCATCAGGGAAGTGCAAACTAAAAGAACATTGAGATACCACTATCCACTTATTAAATGGCTAAAATCTGGAACTCTGACAACTTCAAATGCTGATTACAATGTGAAGCAACAGGAATTCTCACTCAGTGCTGGAGGGAATGTATAGTAAAATGGTACCACCACACTGGAAGACAGGCTAGCGGTTTCTTATAAAACTAAACATATCCTTACCATACCACCCAGTAATTGTGCTCTTTGGTATTTACCCATTGTTGAAAACATGTCCACACAAAGATCTGCATGTGGATGTTTATAGTAACTCTTTTCATAATTGCTAAACTTTGGAAGCAGCACAGATATCATTCAAAAGGTGAATGGATAAATTGTGGTACATCTAGACAATGAAACACAGTGTGTCCATAAAGTCATGGTGCACTTTTGACCAGTCACAGGAAAGCAACAAAAGATAATAGAAATGTGAAATCTGCACCAAATAAAAGGAAGATCCTCCCAGTTTCTGTAGGATGATGTGTCACCAATGTGTGCATGCGCAGATGATGACGTAACACCATATATACAGCGGAGCAGCCCATGGCCATGCCAGTCGAGATGTGGATGGTACAGAGAAAAGTTCAGTGTGTTCTGTGGCTCGCTAAATTCAAATCCATGACCAAAGTGCAACGTGAGTATCAGCACGTTTATAACGAAGCACCACCACATAGGAATAACATTACTCAGTAGGATAAGCAGTTGAAGGAAACCGGCAATTTGGTGGAGAAACTCCGTTCTGGTAGGCCATCAGTCAGTGACGAGTCCGTAGAGGCTATACGGGATAGCTACCTAAGGAGCCCTAAAAAATCTGTGCATGAGCCCACATCGAACTGCACTGAATACTATGAAACTGGGAGAGTTTTCCTTTTATTTGGTGCAGAATTCACATTTCTATAGTCTTTTCTTGCTTTCCTGTGACTGGTCAAAAGTGCACCATGACTTTATGGACACATTGTATTATATAACACTAAAAAGAAATGAGCTATCATGTCATGAGAAGACATGGAGAAAGCTTCTATGCATATTACTAAGAGAAAAAAGCCAATTTGAACATGCTACTTATTGTGTGAGTCCAACTATATAACATTCTGAAAAAGAAAAAGGCTAAGGAGACAGTGAAAAGAACAGTGGTTGCCAGAGATATGACATGGGGGGATGGATGAATAGGAATAGTCCAAGGAATTTTAAGGGTATTGAAAATTCTGTTTGATACTATAATGATGGATACATCTGTCCAATTCTACTACCAATATCTGTGAGGAAACACTTCATCCCTTTCTCGTCCTGGGCCTGAAGCTCTCATGTACCCACTTTGAGATGAGTTTGAAGTGAGCCACTCCCAAGCTTCCCTGTAGTTGCCAGCAAGCTTGGCCTTTGACCTCAGTTCAAGAGCATCAGTGAGGTCTTTGAGATGTTCTTTTCACTTTCTGTCAAACTACAACAGTTTCTGCAAAGAAAAGCCTTATGTTGACTCCTTGACCCTTCTTTTAATTTATTACAAAATTATACTGTGTCTGTATGACACCTTCTTGAATTTTGGGGTGAGAAATTGGACTCTTCCCTAGTTTCAGATTTCATTGGAATATTTTTCTTAAAAACTTTTTTCTATTTAAATCAAATTATTTTTCCATAATGCATATTATCTTTTTAAAGTAAAAGATACCAAGAGTTTAACTAAAGCTTGTATAGAATTAAAGTATGCATAGACCTCAGTATATAGTGGACATTTATTTATCTACAGTGAAATAATGGATTTCAGTCTCCACAGACTACAAGCCTCTCCATGATGCTAAGTGCAGCACTTAGGGAAGTGCACTCAGCCATTCAGGCCTCCGGAGCACGACATTATATTAAAGGCAACCTGGAGCCATCGGCTCCCTATGTGGCCCTTCTGTCTGTCCTGCAGAGACATAAAAATGAATGTGCTCTGCTCTGCACCTCATTTTCTACTGGTAGACATTATGAGGCACTAAGATGAAGCTACTGGCTGTGTCACATCTCTCTTTGGTTTAAGATGAAAAGAATGGCAGAAACTCTACACATCCTGTGAAGTCATTGGTGTACCTATGCCAAGGTGGTGCATATTCTGTTAAATCATCAGCAGATCTTGCATATAAATAGCATGTAAATATTCTAATAAAATATACAAAGCAATAAATATCAGGAAACATTGTTGTCCTAGACAAATATCTTGTTTTTTTCTTATTGAATATTTATTTATTTATTTATTGACAGAGCCAGAGAGAGAGCCAGAGAGAGGGATTGATGGGGACAGACAGGAAGGGAGAGAGATGAGAAGCATCAATTTTTTGTTGTGGCACTTTTTTTTTTAGTTGTTCATTGATTGCTTTCTCATATGTGCCTTGATCATGGGGCTACAACAGACCAAGTGACCCCTTGCTCAAGCGAGTGACCTTGGGCCCAAGCTGGTGAGCTTTGCTCAAACCAGATGGACCCACGCTCAAGCTAGCAACCTCGGGGTCTCAAAGCTGGGTTCTCTGTATCCTAGTCCGACTCTCTCCGCTGCACCACTGCCTGGTCAGGCTTGAATATTTATTTGTTGTATATGTTTGATACACTTTGGAATTTATTCTACTTAGAAAGGAGACAATTACTGGCCCTGGCAAGCTGGTTCAGTGATAGAGCATTGGCCTGGCGTGTGGAAGTCCTGGGTTTGACTCCCGGCCAGGGTACATAGAAGAAGCACTCATCTGCTTCTCCACCTCTCCCCCTCTCCTTCTTCTCTCTCTCTCTTCTCCTCCCGCAGTCGAGGCTCCATTGAAGCAAAGTTGGCCCAGGCACTGAGGACGGCTCAATGGCTTCCACCACAGACACTGGAATGGCTCCATCAGCAAAAGAGCAAAGCCCCAAATGGGCAGAGCATCACCCTCTAGGGGGCATGGCGGGTGGATCCCAGTAGAGCACATGCTGGAGTTTGTCTCTCTGCCTCCCTGCTTCTTATTTCAGAAAAATATTTTAAAAAGAAGAAATAAAAAACAAAGGAAAAGGAGACAATGACTTTATTAGTGGACAGTCGCAGTCTCACATGTCCTCAGCCTCACCCCCACCTCCCCCTCAGCAGCTGGAAGAAGTAGCAACTGCATCAACAGGCTTTGCAAGGGCTGAACTGCTCATTGTCAGGACCCTAAAGACAATGGCCATTTTCCATTATCAGCCCCAGTGCCATATAAAAAAGCTGTTAAATGGGTTGCCTCATGTTTCCTTCACATTGATTCTTTCCAGTGTTAAAAGATGAGCCACAGGGGGAAAAAAATGCAATCAAACAAAGAATGAACAAAAGAACATGTGTTAAAAGAGAGACTTCTGGCTAATTTTACAGAGAAAGTTAGAAATTCTCAAAATGTTTTTTATGTGGGCAGAGTATTGCATATTCATAGCATTTCACAGATACTATTTTTAAGCCTATCAAAAACAACTACAGTGGGCTTTTTCAAATAAGCGCATGTGAAGGAAAAACACAAAAAGGGAGAGAGAGATTAAAAATTAATAAAAAGTATGTAAAAAGATAATTAAATAAAACAGAGTATTTCAAGAGAAATCTTATTAAATACAAGTATTGAAAAAATAACTTTAGCATTTTTTGAACCACAGAATACTAAGCAAAATTTTATTTTTTTTCCTTTGAAGACTTTAAAGTTGAGCAATATCCATGTTTTCTGCAACTTCCATGTACTCTAAAACTCCAAATTTATCCATACACTTTCAGATTATATTAACTATGCAAACAAGTCTCAGAACTGGTAAAATGTATGTTATCTTTAGGGCATGCCATCATCTTTCCACAATGTAGGAGGCAGTAGTGTTATATGCATCCCTGGGAAGAGCTTTAAATTAGATGTTATGAAGATAATGTAAGCAGTGGTTGCATGTCTGAATCTCAGTTTACTAGTAGAATTAGATATGCAGTGACACTTTTCTGACTGTGAAAATGCCTGATGTAATGACATGACATTACCGTTTTGTATGTATAACATGCTATCCCTACAGGGACATTTTCAGAAAGCTATAGGTGGTGACCTGCTGCTCATTACACCTCGTTTCTGAGGTGCCAAAGATTGATGGGGAGTCAGGGTGTACTGCTGCTCTTCACTGGACCTTTGCGTGTATTAGCCATGACTCCGATGCTAATGGCATCTGCTCTTTTGTTAGATTGATGTTCAGGGTTAGATGGGCAGATGAGCTTCTGATCTTGACCAGAAATTATTTGCCCACTGACAATTAGAAGAGGAAAAGGACAAAGTGGAGGTTAAACTTGGAATTAATAGGAATTATAGTTGCTGAGGCTGCATAATAATAACCAATAAGATAATGCATTTTATTCTCAAATTGACAAATTTACATAGTAGAGAGACTTATTATTGTCAATCAAGAAAAATGTAATCCCTGGAGAAATTGTCTGAATAGTTTTTCTTTTTTTAACTACATGTAGCATATAAAATTATTCTGTTAAATGTATTGTTTTATACATTTAAAAATGTCTCTTATTTCACACAAATGACAGAAAGCTAAAAGTATCCCTCAATATTTTTTAGCATACGATCCTTTATAAGTAGATATATCCTCCTATAATGACATACAATTAATTGTAAACATACACTTGATATTATGATAAAAGATTAATAGAAATGGAACAGAATAGTGTTTTTTTAATTTATTTATTCCTGTGTCTCCAAGATAAACTCTCACATTGGAATATTCCTCACTTAACCTTCTCTCTCAGTGAAATCCACAGTTCTTGAAATTTATAAGAGGTATTAGTATTTACAGATAATGACAACTTTTGAACAAAAGTAATTGACTTCTTTTCACTTTTTTTCAACTAAACTTTCTAAATTATATTCTACTAAGCAAAAGTATGCACATTTGCACATCCCAATATGTACATTTGCTACCTTGCCTGTAAAGGTGGATTGTAAGTTACGTGAGGGATACTTGTCCTCAAGTTGCTAGCATTTGTAGAGACAACAGCTTGTGCACAGATGACTAGAATGTCAGCTTCTAAGTGATGAGTGACAAAATAAGTTTACATTGCAGAATTTACTTGGGATAATGGCAATGACAAATTCCAATTTGAAAAGAACAAAGATATTTGTAAAGGATGATGTATAAATGACGAATCAGATAAATACACATACGACAAAGCTAAGGAGGGGGACATGCTTGAGATGGACTCAAGGGAGGTGGACTACAAGGAAAGGTGTGAGGGGTTTTGTATGTGCCTGACCAGCTCTACTTTACCACTGGTGTGACTGTAGCAGGCTGTGCACCATCTCTGAGGTTCCATTTCGAATTTGTAAATTGGATGAAAAAATCCAACGTCATAGCACATCTGCGAGGTGCGATGCCATCATGAGTACAGAATGCTAGGCAGAATGGCCAACATCAAGCACTCTATGAATAATGCTTTTAATTTTTATGTTTCTGCTTCTTATCATTCCAGAAAGTGAGAAAAATCTGAGCACAAATATAAATTTCAGCAAGCTCTGAGCAAAATTCTTTCAATGGATTTAATCAAAGGGTGCTTTGAAAGCAATCTGTGGAGGGAAAAAAAAACATTGACAAAAATGCTGATTGAAATGAAAATTAGAGGCTCTTTGAATGTTAAGATAAGGATACTGGGCCTGCTCTTTTATCTGTCCGTGCCTGGCCTTCAGCTCATGCTTGCTGCTTTTTAGTTCTCAAGAAACAATTGTTTAGTTGCTTTTGCTTGATTCAAGAACAACTTTCTGATGGCTATTGAAAATGGGCCAGCAGCTCAGAGATGCAGGCTGAGTTGTTCTTTACTGATACTATTATTTAGCAGCAATGTTTAGGATAAATTAAACAAGAAGGGAACACTATTACAGTAATTAAGGCTAATTGCAATGTAAACTCCTTATGGCAATCACAATATATGGTGGATGTGAGATTTCAAATAGAAATCTTAATATTTCACTAAAATAAGTTGCATGATGGATGCAAGGGAGGAGTTGGATTATATTCTGATGTTTAAATTTGAGATTCAAGATGTCTTGGGTAAAAGATACCATATGTTAACTTGGAGACATGATGAGTTTGTGTATAATGTCGGGATATAACATTTTACTCATGGGATGAGCTCAGAAATAAATGAGAGATAAATATTAAGAAAGAATTAGCCCAGAAGTATTGAAAAAATCATGAGAAAAAAACTGGTAGAATTCTGAATTTAAGAAGCTGTCTAAAAACCTAAACAAATAGATCATGGGAAGGCAATTTTAGACAAAAAAAAAAAAGGGAATCAGAAATGTTGAGTCAGATGACGTCAGAGTAATGGCAGAGTAGGAAGCGATACCGATAAATCTTCCCCAAAACTCAACAAGATCTTCAACCAGAAACAGAAAAACCTATACTTGGAGCTTCCAGATTCTTTGCAATACACCCAAAGGTATGATTGAGTGAAAAATTGGCTAAATATATAACCAAACCCCGAAGGAAATAGGGAGTAAGAAATGCTCCGCCTTCCTCACTAACCTAAACAGGGCGGCTTTCTCTGGTAACTGTGAATATAGAAACTGAGGCGGGTAAAGGGGGTGAATAGATCCAGGCCCCCGCAGCAAAAACGGCCGAACCAGGCTGTGGCTCAGAGATCCAAGCCGAGGAAAATCTGATCCTGTGGCAACCCGGGCAATACAAGCTAACACTCGCGCCAAACCCAAACAAAGAAAGACAAGCGGAGCGGCCATTTTACCCGGTCTCCTGGTCGGTGCGCAGTTAGTGGAAGAGAGATTTCTTCCTAAGCCGCGGAAGTGGGTGCCCGTGTTGCCCCACGGAGAGGCAGGGTCAGAGGCCTTTCTGTGGGCTGAGGGCAGAGTCTCTGGGCAGCCCCAGCGCCCTGGGAAAGCCACGCACGGGAGGGAGTGAGAACTACTTCCAACGGTGGAGATTTTCCGTGCTGGTGAGGGTTTTACTCAGAGGGAACCGCGGCCGGCCTCATATCCTGGTGTGCGCGCGCAGATAAGGAGTGAGCGATTCCTCCGAGTGCCTCGGCAGTGCGCGCCCGTGTTATCGCACAGAGGGGCAGAGTCAGGGGCCTTTGTGTGGGCCAAAGCGGAATCTCGGGCCGCCCCAGCGCCTTGCAAAAGCCGCACATGGGGACGGAGCGAGACTCAATTCCAACGCTGCAACTTTTCCCTGCAGTTGGGGGTTTCACTCAGAGCGTGAGACTGCTGGCCGGATATCCTGGTTGCAGACAGTGAGTGAGAGTTTCCTCCAAGCGCCCCGGAAGTGGGCGCCCGCTTGTGTTACCGGACAGAGTGGCAGAGCCAGTGGTCTTTGAGTGGGCGGAAAGCCCGCCTGATTATGCTAGCAGCTCTGACTGACTGAGCCTTACCCAGAGCCCTGTGCTGAGTGGAAATAGAGTGGGGAGTTGCCAGCAATTTGAGCCTCTTACTATCCAGGCAGAGGCAGCAGCAACCCCATACCTGGACTATCAGGCTACTAATTGAGGAAGGAAAGACTAGGAGAAAGGCTCCAGGAACACGAACTCTCTCACTGTCAGAGCCTATAAATGCTAATGAGCCTCAACTCCCAACGAGAATAAAGCATAATACATGACATTGCCATAGAGACTTATCAACTGCAAACCTCTACCTGAGCGTGCCAAAGGGGCAGAACCCGGGGTACAGAGTCACCGACCAGGAAGAGGGAGAGAAAAGAAAAAGCAAGAAGATAACCTCTCAAAATCAAGAATAATCTGCAGACTTTATAACCTATCCCATTTTATTATATTTGTTCGTTTGTTTCTCTTATCTTCATTCTTGAGACTTTTTTTTCCTCCTCCAATTTGGCCGATTAACTCTCTACCGGTCTTACTCTCTCCTCTCCTTGAACTACACTACCCATAAGTGTTACATCTCCCATTATCATTTCTCTTCTCTTCCTTTCTCTCTATGAGGGTTGCACTCCAAAACCCTTAACTCTTTCTCTCTCTCTCCTTTCTTTTTTCTTCTTTTAGTGGTTCCCTCTTTTTTTCTCTCTCTCTCTTTCTTTTCTCCCTCTATATTAGTTTCTTCCTTTCTCCTTTACATCTCCTCTCATTCAAACCTCAATAACAAACAAATTATCTTATCTGGGACTCAAACCTATGTTTGTGGCATTTTGGGGGGTTTTTACTTCACCTTTTTAACTCACTAGCAGTGCTCCCATCCCTGGCTCTCCATATTATCTAGTTCTTGTTCCACTAAATACAATAGTAAGTTTTTAATTTGTCCCCCCATTTTTCCATTTTCCTCTTATTCCTCTCATCATAACTCTTAGAAAACCAACACCTAAAAGCAAATCATTTTATTCTTGACCCAAATTTTTTCCTTATTTGCTTTTTGTGGGTCCATACGCTCTTTTTTTTTTTCCTTTTTCTTTTTTTTTTTTTTCTTTTCCTTTTTTTTTTTTTTTTCTTTCTCTCTTTTTTGCCCCTTTATTACTTTTCCCCAATTCAGGCCCTCCATCACAGGCATTGTTTGTTATAACTCACAGTCCACCACAAGATTTTCTCAAGAAAGAGGGGAGAGGAGAGGAGAGGAAAAAAAGAGGGGGGGAATAATTTCCTTTTTTTAAAAATTTTTATTTTATTTTATTTTTCTTTATTTCATTATTAATTTTTTTAAAAAAAAACAACTCTTTTCGATTTGTTATTTTTTTTAACTTTTTATTCTTTATTAAATCTCATTAATACTATCAACAAAACCACCCTCAGATGCCATTAAGGAAGAGAAAATCGAATATCATGGATACAAAAGAAAGAGAGGTAACACAGCTAGATGAGGAAAAATTTATGGAGAAAAAATTTAATATATTGGAAACCTTGGAGCTAAATGACAGAGAATTCAAGATAGAAATCCTAAAAATCCTCCGAGATATACAAGAAAACACAGAAAGGCAATATAGGGAGCTCAGAAAACAACTCCATGAACACAAAGAATATATGTCCAAGGAAATTGAAACTATAAAAACAAATCAAACAGAGATGAAAAACTCAATTAACGAGCTGAAAAACGAAGTAACAAGCTTAGCTAATAGAACAGGTCAGATAGAAGAGAGGATTAGTGAAATAGAAGACAAGCAACTTGAGGCACAACAGAGAGAAGAAGAAAGAGACTCAAAAATTAAAAAAAATGAGATAGCCCTACAAGAATTATCTGACTCCATCAAAAAGAATAACATAAGAATAATAGGTATATCAGAGGGAGAAGAGAGAGAAAATGGAATGGAGAACATACTTAAACAAATAATTGATGAGAACTTCCCAAGCCTGTGGAAAGAACTAAAGCCTCAAGTTCAAGAAGCAAACAGAACTCCAAGTTTTCTTAACCCCAACAAACCTACTCCAAGGCATATCATAATGAAATTGACACAAACCAACAGCAAAGAAAAAATTCTCAAGGCAGCCAGGGAAAAGAAGAATACAACATATAAAGGAAGGCCCATTAGATTATCATCAGATTTCTCAGCAGAAACTCTACAAGCTAGAAGAGAGTGGACCCCAATATTTAAAGTCCTGAAAGAGAGGAACTTTCAGCCACGAATACTATACCCATCAAAGCTATCCTTCAAATACGAAGGAGAAATAAAAACATTCACAGATACAGAAAAGATGAGGGAATTTATCATCAGAAAACCCCCACTCCAGGAATTACTAAAGGGGGTTCTCCAATCAGATACAAAGAACAAAAAAAAAAACAGAGCCACAAGTAAAAGCTCCAAGAAGAACACAATAAAACCAAATTTAAACTGTGACAACAACAAAAAGAAAGAGGGGGAGAAGACGGAGATTAACAGTAGCAAAGGACTTGTGAGTTTGTCAATTTTGTTGATCTTTTCAAAGAACCAGCTCCTTGTTCTATTAATTTTTTCTATAGTTTTTCTGTTCTCTAATTCATTTATTTCTGCTCTGATTTTTATTATCTCCTTTCTTCGGCTGGTTTTGGGTTGTCTTTGTTCTTCTTTTTCTAGTTCCTTAAGGTGGGAAGTTAAGTGGTTCACTTGGGCTCTCTCTTGTTTGTTCATATATGCCTGAAGTGATATGAACTTCCCTCTTATCACTGCTTTTGCTGCATCCCATAGATTCTGATATGTCGTATTGTCATTTTCATTAGTCTGTATATATCTTTTGATCTCTGCACTTATTTCTTCTTTGACCCATTCATTTTTTAAAAGTATGTTGTTTAGTTTCCACATTTTTGTGGGATTTTTTTCCTCTTTTTTGCAGTTGAATTCTAGTTTCAAGGCTTTATGATCAGAAAATATGCTTGGTACAACTTCAATTTTTCTGAATTTGCTGATATTGTTTTTGTGGCCCAACATATGGTCAATTCTTGAGAATGATCCATGTACACTGGAGAAAAATGTATACTCAGTCACTTTGGGATGAAATGTCCTGTAGATGCAAGACTTACCAAGGAAAAAAGAGAAAGAACTCATATAAACAAAATCCAAAATGAAAGAGGAGAAATCACCACGGACACCGTAGCTATACAAAGAATTATTGTAGAATACTATGAAAAACTTTATGCCACTAAATTCAACAACCTAGAAGAAATGGATAAATTCCTAGAACAATACAACCTTCCTAGACTGAGTCAAGAAGAAGCAGAAAGCCTAAACAGACCTATCAGTAGAGAAGAAATAGAAAAAACCATTAAAAACCTCCCCAAAAATAAAAGTCCAGGCCCTGACGGCTATACCAGCGAATTTTATCAAACATTCAAAGAAGACTTGGTTCCTATTCTACTCAAAGTCTTCCAAAAAATTAAAGAAGAAGCAATACTTCCAAACACATTTTATGAGGCCAACATAACCCTCATACCAAAACCAGGCAAGGATGGCTCAAAAAAAGAAAACTACAGACCAATATCTCTAATGAATACAGATGCTAAAATACTAAACAAAATACTAGCAAATCGAATACAACAACATATTAAAAAAATAATACATCATGATCAAGTGGGATTCATCCCAGAATCTCAAGGATGGTTCAACATACGTAAAACGGTTAATGTAATACACCATATCAACAAAACAAAGAACAAAAACCACATGATCTTATCAATAGACGCAGAAAAGGCTTTCGATAAAATACAACACAATTTTATGTTTAAGACTCTCAACAAAATGGGTATAGAAGGAAAATATCTCAACATGATAAAGGCCATATATGATAAACCATCAGCTAACATCATATTAAATGGCACTAAACTGAAGGCTTTCCCCCTTAAATCAGGAACAAGACAGGGTTGTCCACTCTCTCCACTCTTATTTAATGTGGTACTAGAGGTTCTAGCCAGAGCAATCAGACAAGACAAAGAAATAAAAGGCATCCATATCAGAAAAGAAGAAGTAAAGCTATCACTTTTTGCAGATGATATGATCCTATACATCGAAAACCCCAAAGAATCCACAAAAAGACTACTAGAAACAATAAGCCAATACAGTAAGGTCGCAGGATACAAAATTAACATACAGAAGTCAATAGCCTTTCTATATGCCAACAATGAAACAACTGAGAAGGAACTCAAAAGAATAATCCCCTTCACGATTGCAACAAAAAAAATAAAATACTTGGGAATAAACATAACAAAGAATGTAAAGGACTTATATAATGAAAACTATAAACCATTGTTAAGGGAAATCGAAAAAGATATAATGAGATGGAAGAATATACCTTGTTCTTGGCTAGGAAGAATAAATATAATCAAGATGGCTATATTACCCAAAGCAATATACAAATTTAATGCAATTCCCATCAAAATTCCAATGACATTTTTTAAAGAAATAGAGCAAAAAATCATCAGATTTATATGGAACTATAAAAAACCCCGAATAGCCAAAGCAATCCTAAAGAAAAAGAATGAAGCTGGGGTCATAACAATACCTGACTTCAAACTCTATTATAGGGCCACGACAATCAAAACAGCATGGTATTGGCAGAAAAATAGACACTCAGACCAATGGAACAGAATAGAAAGTCCAGAAATAAAACCACATATATATAGTCAAATAATTTTTGATAAAGGGGCCAAGAACACACAATGGAGAAAAGAAAGCCTCTTCAATAAATGGTGCTGGGAAAACTGGAAAGCCACATGCAAAAGAATGAAACTGGACTACAGTCTCTCCCCCTGTACAAAAATTAACTCAAAATGGATCAAAGATCTAAACATAAGACCTGAAACAATTAAGTACATAGAAGAAGACATAGGTACTCAACTCATGGACCTGGGTTTTAAAGAGCATTTTATGAATTTGACTCCAATGGCAAGAGAAGTGAAGGCAAAAATTAATGAATGGGACTACATCAGACTAAGAAGTTTTTGCTCAGCAAGGGAAACTGATAACAAAATAAACAGAAAGCCAACTAAATGGGAAATGATATTTTCAAACAACAGCTCAGATAAGGGCCTAATATCCAAAATATACAAAGAACTCATAAAACTCAACAACAAACAAACAAACAATCCAATAAAAAAATGGGAAGAGGATATGAATAGACACTTCTCCCAGGAAGAAATACAAATGGCCAACAGATATATGAAAAGATGCTCATCTTCTTTAGCTATTAGAGAAATGCAAATCAAAACGGCAATGAGATACCACCTCACACCTGTTCGATTAGCTGTTATTAGCAAGTCAGGTAATAGCAAATGTTGGAGAGGCTGTGGAGAAAAAGGAACCCTCATACACTGTTGGTGGGAATGTAAAGTAGTACAACCATTATGGAAGAAAGTATGGTGGTTCCTCAAAAAACTGCAAATAGAACTACCTTATGACCCAGCAATCCCTCTACTGGGTATATATCCCCAAAACTCAGAAACATTGATACGTAAAGACACATGCAGCCCCATGTTTATTGCAGCATTGTTCACAGTGGCCAGGACATGGAAACAACCAAAAAGCCCATCAATAGATGACTGGATAAAGAAGATGTGGCACATATACACTATGGAATACTACTCAGCCATAAGAAATGATGACTTCGGAACATTTACAGCAAAATGGTGGGATCTTGATAACATGATACGAAGCGAAATAAGTAAATCAGAAAAAAACAGGAACTGTATTATTCCATACGTAGGTGGGACATAATAGTGAAACTAAGAGACATTGATAAGAGTGTGGTGGTTACGGGGGGGAGGGGGGAATGGGAGAGGGATAGGGGGTGGGAGGGGCACAAAGAAAACAAGATAGAAGGTGACAGAGGATAATCTGACTTTGGGTGGTGGGTATGCAACATAATTGAACGACAAGATAACCTGGACTTGTTATCTTTGAATATATGTATCCTGATTTATTGATGTCACCCTATTAAAAAAATAAAATTATAAAAAAAAAAAAAAAAAAAAAAGAAATGTTGAGTCAAGAATAGACAATATTCTGAAGAGACAAAGAAAGGGCAATTTCTGAAAAATTTGAGAATCATGGTTGATGCTGGCCTACTGGTAATTTTTTTTTCTTTGAGTAAGTTTCAGTAAAAGAGTAGAAATGAGTCTCTGAAAGCAGAAGATGAGGTGGATCATGAAAACAAAAACAATGTCCATTATTATATAAAAATGTTTGCATAGAAAAAGCCAAGAAGCAAAATAGGATAACAACTTAAAAATAAAGCTTTTTTTTATTTTCATATTTTTTTTCTGATATTTGCCCTTTATTGTTTTTTTTTTATATATATAAATAAATTTTTATTTTAATGGGGTGACATCAATAAATCAGGGTACATACATTCAAAGAAAACATTTCCAGGTTATCTTGTCATTTAGTTATGTTGCATACCCATCACCCAAAGAGAGATCGTCCTCTGCCACCCTCCATCCAGTTCTCTCTGTACCCCTCCCCCTCCCTTCCCCCTCTCCCTCCTTCCCTCCCCCCACCCCCCATAGCCACCATATTTTTATCAGGAGGAAGTATTTTTTGACTCAAATACTTGAGTATATGAAAAAGAAGAATACATTTAAGCAGATTCAGGAGCTCACCAGGCCTTTGTCCTTCTAGCCCTTGACCACAGGCTCCCACTGACCATGAATGAGTGTCACTACATATCAGTTATCGTTTCTAAATTATATATAAGTGGTATTATAAGTATGTATTAATTTGTTTCTAATTTCTTTATCTCAGCATAATGGCTCAAAATTTTTCATATTATTAAGTACACGAGTCATTAGTTATTCATTGTTGCTGGATATATTTTATCATATGAATAATATCCATTTTATTTTTTTATTTTATCCAATTTAGCCATTTAATTTTTTTTTATTTTAATGAGAGAGAGAGAGAGAGGGACAGACAGAGACAGACTGAGACAGACAGGAGCAGAGAGAGGTGAGAAGTCATCAACTTTTGTGTGTGTGTGTGGCAGAGATAGAGAGAGTCAGAGAGAGGGGCAGATAGGGACAGACAGACAGGAAGAGAGAGAGATAAGAAACATCAATTCTTTGTTGCAGTTCCTTAGTTGTTCATTGATTGATTTCTCATATGTGCCTTGACCGGGGGACTACAGCAAACCAAGTCACCCCTTGCACGAGCCAGTGACCTTGGGCTCAAGCTGATGAGCCTTGCTCAAACCAGATGAGATCACGCTCAAGCTGGCAACCTCGGGGACTTGAACCTGGGTCCTCCACATCCCAGTTTAATGCTCTATCCACTGCGCTACTGCCTGGTCAGGTATGCTGTTTAATTATTGATGAACACTTGGGAGGTTTCTCATTTTAGGCTAATATTAATAAAACTACTACGAACATTTTTGCACAAATATCAGTATAGATTTGTATATAGGTACATGTTTAACTGAGAGTTTTTATGTGAATTGTTGGGCATATAAATTATATTATGCTCACTTTGTTAAAGATAGCGCTGCCCACGTGGAAGCCAGGTGATATTAATGTGTGTTGGGGGCAGGCTGTGGGCAGGCAGGATTCTTGTAGCCTGGGGCTTGGTTTTGGGATTAAGCCTTTTCCACCCTTTTTGATGTGGGGTAGTGCAATCCCATCATGCCTCAGATAAGTGACTTTGTATTAGAGACTTCCCTATTTTGTATATTGGATTAAAGGTTTTGATTTCTACACTATAAAATGGGGGCAGAACGAGAGCTTGCTCTCTTGATTCCTGAGATTAGCATTAGAGAGGAGAGCAGAGAAAGGCCACATGGAGGAGGCCAGGAGAAGCTGCCAAGATGGCAGAGTGCTGACTGAGAAGGCAGTTTGTGCAGAGAGAAGGAAGGAGATGGGGAACAGAGGTGAATAAGTCAGGTGAGCTGGAAACCTTTGATTCTAGGAAACTCGGATAAGTCAGTAGCTTTGTGAGCACTGAATGTGAGTGGGTTTTGGAGCCCAGTGTGTGTTTTTACTTGCCCGCCAGGTGCAAGCTAGGATTAAAGATGATGGCCCATCAGTTTTTGGCTCCGTTGTTTCTTTACCGACTGTCCGAATCCAATGCGAACCTGCATGGGTGTTGGGCAGATAAAATATATTATGCTCACTTTGTTAAAATGATGCTGCCCACGTGGAGGCCATTGCCCAGGTGATATTAAAGTCTGTTGGGGGTGGGCTGTGGGCAGGCAGAATTCTTGTAGCCTGGGGCTTGGTTTTGGGATTAAGCCTTTCCCACCCTTTTTGATGTGGGGTGGTAAAATCCCATCATGTTTCTGATGAGTGACTTTGTATTAGAGACTTCCTGTTAAGCCAAGAGCCGGGGCTAGGGCCACCACTATCAAAGCAGCCCGGCCCATGCAGGTTTGCATTGGATTCGGACAGTCGGTAAAGAAACAACGGAGCCACAAACTGATAGGCCTTTAATTCTAGCTTGCACCCGCCGGGCAAGTAAAAACACACACTGGCCTCCAAAACCCAGTCACATTCAGTGCTCACAAAGCCACTGACTTATCTGAGTTTCCTAGAATCAAAGGTTTCTAGCTCACCAGCCTTATTCTCCTCAGTTCCCCATCTCCTTCCTTATCCCAGATACAAACTCTGTACAAACTGGCATCTCACTCAGCACTCCGCCATCTTGGCTGCTTCTCCTGGCCACATGGCCTCTTTCTGCTCTCTGCTCTGCTCCCTCTGCTCTCTCATGCTAATCATCCTAGGAACCAAGAGAGCAAGCTCCCGCTCTGTCCCCATTTTATAGTGTTGAAATCCAAACTCTTAATCCAATATACAAAATAGGGAAGTCTCTAATACAAAGTCACTTCTCTGAGGCATGATTGGATTGTATCACCCCACATCAAAAAAGGGTGGGAAAGGCTTAATCCCAAAACCAATCCCCAGGCTACAGGGATTCTGCCTGCCCAGAGACACACATTAATATCACCTGGGCAATGGCCTCCACGTGGGCAGCGCCACTTTAACAAAGTGAGCATAATACATTTTATCTGCCCAACACTTCCCTATTTTGTATTTTGGATTAAAGGTTTGGATTTCTACACTATAAAATGGGGACAGAGCAGGAGCTTGCTCTCTTGGTTCCTGAGATTATCATTAGAGGAGAGAGCAGAGCAGAGAGCAGAAGGAGGCCACGTGGAGGAGGCCAGGAGAAGCAGCCAAGATGGCGGAGTGTTGAGTGAGAAGCGAGTTTGTGCAGAGTTTGTGCAAGGAGGAGGAAGGAGATGGGGAACAGAGGTGAATAAGTCTGGTGAGCTA
Source organism: Saccopteryx bilineata (assembly GCF_036850765.1). NCBI lineage: Eukaryota > Metazoa > Chordata > Mammalia > Chiroptera > Emballonuridae > Saccopteryx > Saccopteryx bilineata. The sequence continues at coordinate 288,628,489 of NC_089490.1, forward strand.
GAAACTTTTGATTCTAGAAAACTCGGATAAGTCAGTAGCTTTGTGAGCACTGAATGTGAGTGGGTTTTGGAGCCCAGTGTGTCTTTTTACTTGCCCGCCGGGTGCAAGGTAGGATTAAAGCTAATGGCCCACCAGTTTGTGGCTCCATTGTTTTTTTACCGACTATCCAAATCCAATGCGAACCTGCATGGGCCGGGCTGCTGTGGTGGTGGCCTTGGCTGCTGGCTTTACATTTGGCATAGTCTGTGGCAGGATTTGGAGATCGGTATGGAGTTGCCACCACCTTTGAGCGGTGGAGTAGAGGACTGGCTGCTGTTATGGTTCCCCATGGCTGTCCTTTTGGGGATCATAGGCTGGCTGACTTTTACAGCCATGTGTGAGGAAACCGAGAGCTCTGTGGAAGAGGCTGCCTGGGACCTGCAAACCAAGCAGTGGAAGGAGCTGGAGCAAATGCTAGAGAAACAGATGCTGACCCTGGAGCTGGAGGAAGTGCTGGAGGAGGAGTCCGACCAGGTTTGCGAGATTTGCCTGGAAATGGAGCAGCTGCTGGAGGAGGATTCACAGGTTCGTGAGTTGCCCTGGACGTTGACGAGAGGCAGCAGCAGCAGGAGGCCAGGGCTGAGGCTGAGGCCTGGGGTGAGGCCAGGCCCGGGTCTGCAAGTCCAGCAGTGGGAGCTGGTGTTTTCAGTTCCTCTTTGGAGGATGAGGAGAATCGGGCTGGAGTTGCAATCCGCAGTCTCCATAAGATGAAAACCCAGTTGGAAGGAGCACCTACTACAGCCCCCCGTAGGTCTACGATTTTGGGACATAGGGATGGACAAGCTTGCCAGAGCAGAGATGGAAATGCTGACTGCCATTGCCACGTGCTCCTCTTTGGGACAGTGTAAGACCTGCCAGGATGGCAGGGATGAGGGGGGTGGCTGAGGTCTCCTGTGCATAGACTGATTTCCTGGACTATGACCGGAGTGGGCATTGGCTCCTTTGTTGGATGGACTTATGGATTTTGGACAATGTGAAATACCCTGATGGGAGTGGGGGGCGGCTTTGCTGGAAGCACTTCCCTGCCCCGGGAAACTTTTCCCATGGCTAGAAAGGCCGAGGACATTTTGCACTTTGGGCAAAGTGCTCAGAGACTGGTGAAGTATACCTTTGTAATTGTTGAAACTGTATAATTTGTGCTGTTGTAATTTGTGTAATGTGCTAATTTCCTTGCACAGGGATGCCGGTGGTGTAGATTGTGGGTAGTAAAGTGAGCATAGGGGTGGATTGTTGGGCAGATAAAATATATTATGCTCACTTTGTTAAAGATGATGCTGCCCACGTGGAGGCCGTTGCCCAGGTGATATTAATGTCTGTTGGGGGTAGCCTGGGGCTTGGTTTTGGTATTAAGCCTTTCCCACCCTTTTTGATGTGGGGTGGTACAATCCCATCATGTCTCTGATGGGTGACTTTGTATTAGAGACTTCCCTATTTTGTATTTTGGATTAAAGGTTTGGATTTCTACACTATAAAATGGGGACAGAACAGGAGCTTGCTCTCTTGGTTCCTGAGATTATCATTAGAGGAGAGAGCAGAAGGAGGCCCCATGGAGGAGGCCAGGAGAAGCAGCCAAGATGGCAGAGTGTTGAGTGAGAAGCGAGTTTGTGCAGAGTTTGTGCAGGGAGGAGGAAGGAGATGGGGAACAGAGGTGAATAAGTCTGGTGAGCTAGAAACCTTTGATTCTAGAAAACTCAGATAAGTCAGTAGCTTTGTGAGCACTGAATATGAGTGGGTTTTGGAGCCCAGTGTGTGTTTTTACTTGCCCGCCGCCCACCAGTTTTTGGCTCCGTTGTTCCTTTACTGACTGTCGGAATCCAATGTGAACCCGCATGGGCCGGGCTGCTGTGGTGGTGGCCTTGGCTGCTGGCTTTACAATGGGCCAGGCGGCTGTGATTGTGGCCCTGGCTACTGGCTTTACGTGAATTCTTTAAAATTTATCTTTTAGAAAATAAGAAAAGCAGGGATCTGGAGTCTAGTATTGACTGCTGTGTTTAGATGGGGCATTAGTTTTCCAGTTTATTAAACATCACTACTATGTAAAGATGTAACCTTGATCTCTTTAGGACTTGGATTGGGAAACTTTAGTTAAAAGTCCTAAGTGAATGTCTCTTGGGTGCCAACACCAAGAAGCTGTGTGAGTGAGTGACCTCTGTGCAGACACAAAGGAATGCATGTGAACAGGCTTTAGAAAATTAACCTAGAGGTTCTAGATTGCCCTTTCCTTTGTGCTTGTTAATTAGTGAAAGAAAAAGAAGTACTGACCCAAATTTGCCCTTTCTCCATGTCAGCAAAATGGCCATTAGTTATTCTTTTCCCTTGTCACCTGGCCTCCCTTCCTTGTAATCTTGTTACCTCTGTTCTGCTTCTGATCAATAAAAGCTGAGGGAGAAGGAAATTAAGGAGGTCTTCTTTCCCTCCCTTGGCAGGCCTCTCCCTCTTCCTCTTGACATAAATTTGTGCCTTGAGTAGGTTTCTTACACGCCACACTGGCAGTTCCCAGTGGGCTGGAGTACTACATTACCATACTTACAAAATATCTCTTCCCCAATTCATTATGCACATTAACTTTGCAGACAATTAATTGCATGGCCGGGACTCCAGTCCTGACCCATGTGAGTCACTAGCTGATGGGATAGCACAAATTGGTTTTAGGTGCTAGTATTGGTAGTCCTCCTGCCTGCCTGCCTGTCTCAAAATGATCCTAGTTTTAGAACCGAAATGGCAACATTTCTTTCCTGAGTGACTAATGGCTCTACTATTCCAGGTCACCTGCTTCCTTGGTGAGATAGGTACTGAGCCTGGCTCTTTCCTCTTGTCCTTTAACACAATTTCAGTAGTAAAATCTTGAGATTTTGCCATGATTTTCATGGAAGCATGTGGGAGTATTTATCCATATATTTTATGTAACTGCAAGAAGCACTCTCAGAGATTCTAAACCAAAGGAAAGAAAAATATATACATAGATTCTTTATAATTCACAGAAATATTTGTTGGGTAGAGGCTCTGCCTAGGAATTAGTCTTGGCCTAATATAAAGAAATAATACAGTCATCTCAGATCCTTTGTTGATTCTCTACCAACTGTGGGAGCTTGAGTTATTTCAAAAAGCATTATAAACTGCCCCTTTTTCTTAAGCATCAATCTACATGACTAGAAGACAAAAAGAATTTAAATTGTATAAAAAATGCAAAATATATCTTGATGGGGGGCCTTGATAATTTTTATTTGGTACATTATCATCTTTAACAACTTTCCTTATACTAGTGTGCTAATCAATCAATCTAGATAAATGGATTGAGAGAGAGAAAGAGAGAGATAGAGAGACATATTGAAGGCCTTGATTAAAAATGGTACAACCACATTAGATTGTTGATGATGGAAGAAATAGCAAAGCAACTTGGGAGACAGACCTGCATACAGTGAGCTAAGCCTAGGAATGAGCGTATAGCCAAGAGGTGCCTTTGTTGCTGCTGTATTTGCATTATTTTTCTTTCCTTTACACACCTGGACCAGTGATAATAAGTATCTGCAATTTACATTATTGCTATTTTGTATTCTTAGCTTTATTTCCCTTGAGTTAATCGTAGACTTTGGTGACATCTGATACTCAGTGCCCTTGTCCATGAAGTTTGTGAATAATAATAGGGGAGGAATAAACAACACTCACTGAGGACAACAGGAGGGAGGCAACGGACAGTAGCAGTTTTTTGTTTTGTTTTGTTTTTTACAGAGACAGAGAGAGAGTCAGAGAAAGGGATAGATAGGGACAGACAGACAGGAATGGAGAGAGATGAGAAACATCAATCATCAGTTTTTCATTGTGGCACTTTAGTTGTTCATTGATTGCTTTCTCATATGTGCCTTGACCGTGGGACTACAGCAGACTGAGTAACCACTTGCTTGAGCCAGCGACCTTGGGTCCAAGCTAGTGAGCTTTTTCACTCAAACCAGATGAGCCTGCACTTAAACTGGCAACCTCGAGGTCTCGAACCTGGGTCCTCCGCATCCTAGTCCAATGCTCTATCCACTGCGCCACTGCCTAGTCAGGCGACAATAGCAGTTTGAGGCAAACAATAGTCAACAAGTTCCAGATTACTACCAGGTCAAAAAGGAAAGTTCCAGGAGTGATTACATTTGTAGTCAAATACAGGTAAAAAACAAACAAACAAACAAAACAAAAAAAAACAGAAGGGAGGTTTGATTCAAGCAAAACTCTTTTTCCTCAAATACTTTGAAAGAAGCAAACCATTGAAGAGGGAGAGTGGCAGGAATCCAGCCTAGCTACGCAACTCAGATCCAGGATTCCTTCCAGCTCCTAATCAGAACAAATTCCAGACTCGTGGCCTCACAGTCCCTGTTTTGCTCAGGGGTTTTTGTGTTGACCAAACTTATTTTATTTTCAAATATTGCAAATTTCATTCTCGAACAAATATTCTTCCAGAAAATATTTTGTCATTTTAGAAACTGATGAAAATCTGAAATAACTGTATTTGTTTAAATACTTTAAGATTATCCCAAACACGTAAATCAAAATATAACATAGAGAGTTGGAGACTGACAATACATAATAAAAAGTTGCTTTGCACATAAGAAATGAGTACAATGAATTTTTAATATTTCTACTTAATATTTCTGAAGGGGCTGCTTAATTTTAACTAGTGTTTTGTAACTAGAAGGTATCATTGTCTTCAAAAGAATTTCATTGGTATCCTTGATTATTTAACATGGCAAGTTTGTCTTTGAGGGTATTTTATTAAGATTATAAAGAATCATCAGTGAATTCTCATATTCACCCATCAATCTTAAGTTGTATCTCACACATTGCCCTAAATTAAGTTCATAAATTTATGGAAAAATTGTAGCAATGCTGACATTTCAGAAACTCGTTAACATAAATTGAAGCCTATAAAGAAAAGGAGATAAAATATAGACCCTTATTTGCAATTCAATCCAAATTCAGTATTTTGCGTTACAAATTTTAAACTAGTTTTTAACTAGATTATTGACCTTTACCCTGTAAATCCCAAACAAAATAAAATTGTATAAATAAAATTCTCAGAACAAGGTCAGTTCTCTTATATGAATTTACTTACAATTAATTCCGAATATGAAAGAGATAGTTTAATTTGAATTAATATTTTAAATTGTTTATAGTATGTGGGTATGCCTTAGTCTGTTTGGGCTGCCATAACAAAAATACCAGAGCGTGATTGTCTTCAACAGCGAATATGTATTCTTCACCATTCTGGAGGTTGGGAATTATATGATCAAGACATCAAGGATGTGACATCTGATGAAAGCCCACATCCTCATTCATAGACCATTTTCTTCTAGCAGTGAGCTCACACAGGACAAGGGAGGTCACTCATGTGTCTTCTTATAATAGGGCACTAATGTCCTTCATGTTGGCTCCATCTTGATAACCTAATCACTCCCCAAAGACATCACCTCCAAATACCATCACACTGAGAATTAGAATTTCAATGTAGGAATTTGGGGAGGGACAGAACATTCAGTCCATTGCAGGGTTTATACATAAATACTTATGCACACAAATAACTAAGTATATACCCGTGTCAATAATAAAAAAAAACAAGTAAAATAAAGTCTGCCAGTCTCCTTAATCATTCAAGTTAATTAATCAGTATAAAATATTTCTAATTATTAAACTAGATAGTTAATTTTATTTTTTAACTATTCTCATCCATAGATAAGCTTTGCCAATAGATTTGACATAGAAGATGAACAATCACTTCTTGAATAGCATGCAACAGTATGAAAGTTTGCATAGGTAATACGAAGAGAATCAAACATAAAAATAGTTATATAGAATTAATATTTTCTGAGAGCATTAATTTCAGATAATGTTCTGTCTCATTGTGAGAATCTACACATATTTTCCACCAATTCAGAAAGCTGGCATGAGCATTTGACTTTGTGTCACCTTCAGATTCCGTGAACAGGAAAATGGCAGAATTTCACATCACATCTCACAGGAGAAGAAAGCAAAGTGTCCAGACACACAGCTTTGGAGGGAGAAAAAGGCTAAAAATGATGACCTGTGGTCCATGAGCTTGCCGAAAACCTGACTACCTGTCAGTGGCAACAGCTCCACTATAGGACGCATTCAGAGAATGCCATGGCTCTTCTTTTTCTTAATAAAAAATTTTCTAGGATGACGGGTGCAGTTGTGGGGCCCATCAGAAGAGCTGATAAGGGGAGTGTGATGGGAACATGTGTCACTGTTAGAAAGGGAGTGAACTGTGACATTGAGTGGGCTGTGACATTGACTGAGATAGATTCACTCAGGGAGACAAGTTAGATATATCTTTGATCTTTTTCTGAGAAACTGGATAAAAAAATAAGCAGAAAGAAAAGAGAGAGAAGATAAAAGAAAATGCCTTTTTCTTTCTTTTTTTCTTATTTTTTTTTTCTTACGATGCTCTGATTCTTCAGACTAGAGCTTTAAATATATTTGTAACTGCTTTCTGGGAAAACCGTCATCTTATAGCAGTGTTGAATATACTGAGCTCCTAAAGCTACTGATGCTTTATAAAGCTACAATGTAAATTTATTTCTCTCTATAATCCCAGTCACTTTTCCTATCTCCACATAAAGAGCAAGAGATGTAACATTTCATTGTTAATTACAGCAGCAGCAAGCTGGCTGCCAGAGAAACAAACCCTACACACTTTCCCCACCAACCTGCTGAGCTTTCAACCATTTACTCATTAAACTTATGATGATGATGATGGAGTTTTTAAAACCCACTGTTTGCAATGGACAGTAGGTCTTAAAATCTGTCATAAATTGCTCAGTCGAGGATATCAAATGGCAAAGAGAGTGATCCAGCTTAAGAGCCAACAAATTGTGCCATAAAAGAAAGTTGTGTCTTTAACTGAGCTTTCATTTTGACGAAGAATGAGAGGGCAGCACTGTGACTGTAAGTGGATGCTTTGGGATTGTTTAACAAGAGCAGTTATTCACAATAAAGGACTAAACACACAAGGGGAAAAAAAATGAAAAAGCACCCTAAAGTGTCTTTTGATTTTGTTTTTAAATGATATAGTACTGGCCAGTAAAAATGACTAACTCCACTTTTGAAAGTGTATTTTTCTTAACACTTTTAATAACAGACTACATGAAATGAAAGACACAAGTGTAGTTCAAGGTGAGTGCAAATCAAATGAAAGTTCTGAGCATATGAAGGAATTGTCTCTGCCATTCAGTAAGAGATTTGAAGATGCACATCGATTTTGATGTTTTTCATTTTTTATTCAAGAAATATTAATGATTAGTTATTATGGATCAGTTGTTTTATTTTCTAAGCACTTTGGAGCGAAGCGATGCTATAAGCAGGAAGAAAAGGCTTTCTTGGAGGGAGAGAGATAGCAAAGAAGCAATAAACATAATACAGACTTAAAGTAAATGGTGTATTTGAAAGGGGTAAATGATTTAAAAAAATAGGGAAAGTGAAGCAGGTGAAATGGAATTGGGAGGTCAGATGTGGTGGTAGGAGAATGCCAAATCTCCTAGAAGGGAATGAGAGAAAACATTCGGGGAAGGAGGGGGCTGGCAATACAGACACTCGAAAGGAGAAAAGCTAGCTGGGTGCAGTGATCACCTTAAAATATTTGGTTATTGGGGGAAGATTTACTGAAAGTAAATCTTTCAGTTTACTTTAATAATAAATAAGTAAATACAAAGAACAGAGGAGCAGCTCACTGTTCGGTGTCCACATATCAAACATCTCTTTCTACTATGTGTCAGGTCTCACAAAAACTGATCATGCCACCCTATAGGAAGTATATTCACTAAGCACCTTTTCCTTAGATTTTTTCTGTTGTTAATACTTTTTTATACAGTGGGAGGAGGGAAGGCAGAAACAGACTTCTGCATGCACCCCAACTGGTATCTACCTGGCAAGCCCACTAGGGGGTAATACTTTGCCCATCTGGGGCATTGCTCTGTTGCTCAACAACCGAGCTCTTCTTAGTACCTGAGGCAGAGGCCATGGAGTCATCCTCAGCACTCAGGGCCAACTCACTTCAAACAAGCTATGTCCTGGGCCCACTTTAAAGGGCTAATTTTAGGACCAAAAATGCCATTATAAAGAACTTGCATCTGTCTCTTTGTGCACATGTTTTTGTCAACCTTTAATTACACTGGGAAACAAAATTTTTGTTGCATCCACAAAAAACATTGTTCTTACCTAAATCGAGTATGCTGATATCAAATCTAACATTAGTTTTTCTCTGAAAGCTACAGTCTTTTGGCAATTCAAGACTTTAGGTTTCATCTTATTGTAAAATTTTCAACATTTAGTTTAACATAATGAAGTAGAATGTCTTCTTGGGCATCATCTTTGTGAAAATATAATACTTTATATAATGCAGTAAATACAAATACACTAATACACTAAAAGATATGATTGTATCAAAATTTGTCTACAATTTCAAAACAGAACATATTAAAACACTTATTTTAATCATAAAATTTGTGCAAAACTTATTTAAATTCTATTCAGGAAAAAATTTGCATTTGTAGCTCTTGCATTTGTGTACTTGTTGAGGACAATCTTTTTTAATGCTCCATCAGTAGTCTGCTCATCACTAACAGCTCCAATATTTTCAGGAAACTTATCAAGGTGACTGTTCAGGAAGTGAATCTTAATGCTCATGTTACATCCAATGTCACAGAAAGCCAACAGCATCCTTTGAACCAGAAGTTCATAGTTTTCTGCTTTTGTGAGGCCAAGAAAGTTCTTTGTAACTGCCACAAAAGACTGGCATGCTGCTTTCTCCTCCTTATTCATCTTCCTGGCAAATTTTTTGTCACATATGAGGGTTTGAATTTGAGGTGCATCAAATACACCTGCTTTTATCTTCTTGAAAAACAAGGCAGGAAAAGCAGAATATGTTGAAAGCATTCACTTTCTCTATTCAAAGCCTGAACAAACTACTTTATTAAACCAAGTTTGATGTGAAGTAGGGGAAAAATGATCCTGTCTGAATTAACTGCAGGCCCACCATGAAAGCTGGAATGTTCACTAGTGGGCGGGAGGGACCAGGTTGACCAGCACTGCAAAAGTGGGCAGTTTTTATAAAAAGGTTCGCCATCAAGTATCTATGGCCTACACAGGGTATCCTCAGGTTAAGACACAGTTCTGTTCCTACAACAGTGACATAACATGAATTATGATGTAGGTCAAACACACCCTAGCTAACACAAATGAAACACCTGCACTTTTAACAGTTCAAAATGGTATAGGCAAGTGTACTGGAGGATGCCAACTCCCTCACTCATATGCCATGTTACTGTGTTTTCTTCTTTCACACGTAACCAAACTAGTTTGCCCATGTTGTCCCTAAGTACGACATTAACGGTGTAAGCCAAAACACTCACATCTCAATGTTTTTTGTGGGATTAAGCTTTGTAAACTCGAAATGTCACAGGTCAAGACTTGTAATCTGAGGACCCCCTGTATATAACTTTATTAATGAATGTGAACTCAATAAATTCAATAAAAATATTATTTTATAACAGAAATGACCAGTAGGAAATAATCAAATATGAGCTGACACCAAACAAAAAAATCAAATTTATGAATCATTCTAAAATATGTTAGTCATGTCTGACCAGGTGGTGGAGCAGTGGATAGAGAATTGGACTGTGATATGGAGGACCCAGGTTTGAGACTCTGAGGTCGCCAGCTTGAGTACGACCTCATCTGGTTTGAGCAAGGCTCACCACCTTGAGTCCAAGGTGGCTGGTTCAAGCAAGGCATCACTCAGTCTGCTGTAGCTCCCTGGTCAAGGCATATATGAGAAATCAATCAATGAACAACTAAGGTGCCACAATGAAGAATTGATGCTTCTCATCTTTCTCCCTTCCTGTCTTTCCCTGTTTCTCTCTCTGACTCTCTCTGTCTCTGCCACACACACACACACAAATAAAAATAAAATAAAATCTATGTTAGTCTTAATTGTGTATGTTAGTTACTCTATGAAACTCAATCATCAGAGAAATGCAAATTAAAACCACAATGAGATATCTCCGCACACCTGTCAGAATGGCCCTCATTAACAAATCAACACACAATAAAGGCTGGCGATGGTGTGGAGAAAAGGGAACCTTCCTGCACTGCTGGTGGGAATGCAGACTTGTGCAATCACTGTGGAAACAGTATGGAGTTTCCTCAAAAAATTAAAAATGGACTGCCTTTTGACCCAGCTATCCCACTTTTAGGAATATATCCTAAAAATACCAAATCACGATTCAAAAGAAGAAATGCACCTCCATGTTTATGGCAGCATTGTTCACAATAGCCAAGATCTGGAAACAGCCCAAGTGTCCATCAGTGGATGAATGGATTAAAAAGTGTGGTACATATACACAATAGAATACTATGTGGCCATGAAAAAATAGGAACTCTTACCTTTTGCAATGGCATGGATGAACCTGGAGATTATTATGCTAAGTGAAATAAGCCAGGCAGAGGAAGACAAATATTATAGGATCTCACTTATATGTGGAATCAAATGAACAAAATTAACTGAGGAAAGGAGTAGAGGTAGAGGCAGTGTCACAGGGAGCAGAGGGACAGCTGTCAGAGGGAAGGAAGATGAGATCAAAGAAGGTGAAGGGATTAGTGAGATTATATATATCTATATATAACACATAGATACAGATAACAGGAAAGCAAATCCCAAAGGAAAGGGGGAGGGGCGTTAGGGGGGAGAGGCAAAAGGGTGGGTTAATGAGGGACAAGGGTGTAGGAGTGAAGGAATTATATTGAGTGGAACACTTGAATCCATATTAACACAATAAATTAAAATTTAAAAAAAAGTAGTCCTGACAGCAAACACACAATATACATTATAAGTTTTGTTTTCATATTTTGTACTTTAATTGGCAATCATGTTTTTCAGTAATAAGTTCTATGTTGTCCAGAGTATGTGACTGTGCATGCAAGTTATATTAGATCACACAGTAAAATATTGATATAATTCTGAATCTTTATATAGGTTGTATTTCATCTCCTTAGATTGATATTGATTCATACTCTCTCTCTCTCTCTCTTTTCTCCAACTCTGGCAGGTTGGGTGCTTCTTTATGACATTTACTAAATATGTTACTGTGCTTTTCTTAATGATTAGTGACAATTAAATTTAATAACCATTTTCTTTTATTATAAGTTCCTCTTTACATTTGTGATTTTAAATGTGAAAAATAACCATGCAAATTCATGGCTGTTTATTCCTCTCAATCTGTCCCATCAATTTCACAGGAACAATTGGTGCAATTTAAATCTTCACCTAACTCTTCTCTTACCATTCTAATTGGTGGCATCTATTTTAAAAACAAAGTCTATTGTTGTGCTATTTTATTTTGGTAATTTATGAGAACCCAGTACCAAAGAGAGGCACATCGGTGCTATAAATAAAGTGATCTCATAATTACTTAAACAAAACTGGGCCCAACAGATGACTGGCAATAAACTCTCATTAAGGTTAGAGTACATACAAGTCTGTAATTTCTCTGAATAACCATTCTATTTTTCATTATACCACCTTGTGTATTTCATAAAATGATAATGTTGAAATACCAGCAAGTTTTTAAACAAAAAATAAAAGAAACAAATTACTTAAGGTATATTTTAAGTTACACATTTAAATAAGTAAATGTGCATTGATGAAAAAATTATTCATATGGAAGCAATAAGATTTCCACTGTAGCGCTAGAGATATTCCATATTTTAAAACCTTGATCTGTTTGTGGTAAATTTAATTTGTTATTTAAGTTTAATGTAACCTTCCCTGTCTTTTAAAACTAAAAAGAGTGCTTGTGGTCTTATTGTCTTAAAGCACAGTTTCAAACAAAATAATTTAGTGTTTTATCTTGCCTCAGGAATTATAAAGATTTAAGTTCTAAAGGTTGCTCTTTTATAAAATGGCTTATGTACCTCATCTGCAATGTGAAAGTTTTAGAAATACAAAGAAAAGTCATATTCTTATTATATTTAATTTAAGAATATAAAATAGTCTGACCACGTGGTGGTGCTGTGGATAGAGTGTTGGACTGGGATGCGGAGGACCCAGGTTCGAGACCCCGAGGTCACCCACTTGAGCACGGGCTCATCTGGCTTGAGCAAAAAGCTCACTAGCTTGGACTCAAGGTCGCTGGCTCAAGCAAGGGGTTACTTGGTCTGCTGAAGGCCCGTGGTCAAGGCACATATGAGAAAGCAATCAATGAACAACTAAGGTGTCACAGCGAAAAACTGATGATTGATGCTTCTCATATCTCTCTATTCCTGTCTGTTTGTCCCTATCTATCCCTCTCTCACTCTCTCTCTGTCCCTGTAAATAATAATAATAATAATAATAATGTAAAGACTTTAAAAATAATTATATTTACAAACAAATTCTGATATAATGCATAGATTCATTTAAGTGGCTCTTTTTTCTTTCTTTTTTTTTGACAGAGACAAAGAGAATCAGAGAGAGGGATAGACAGGGACAGACAGACAGGAATGGAGAGATGAGAAACATCAATCATTAGTTTTTTGTTGTGCATTGGGATACCTTGTTGTTCATTGATTGCTTTCTCATATGTGCCTTGACCGTGGACCTTTAGCAGACCGAGTAACACCTTGCTTGAGCCAGCGACTTTGAGTCCAAGCTAGTGAGCTTTTTGCTCAAGACAGATGAGCCCATACTCAAGCTGGCAACCTTGAGGTCTCGAACGTGTGGTCTCGAACGTGGGTCCTCGGCATCCCAATCCGATGCTCTATCCACTGCACCACTGCCTAGTCAGGCAGCTCCTTTTTTTTTAAATTAAGTGAAATTTTAAGTTATTTCTTAAAAATTGTTCCTAAAGTGTCTTTATTGATGTTTATGAGATTAAACTTGGAAAAATTAAAACAATAAAAATAATTGAGAAACTTTTATACTTAACAAAAAGTATTTTAATTCACTATCTTTGAACTCAATGGAAACCTTTTTAAAATTAAGTTAAAGGTTCACACATCAAGTGCGTACTTGAATAGAAATAAGATCAAACAGATTTTGAGCCATTTCTACAAAATCTTAATTTTAATATCATGCAGACAAAATCTGTAGTTTAATATTTTGTTTTACTGTCAACTCATTCTTCTCCAACTTTTGACATGACAAATCTTATCTTTTTTCAGTTATTAACTTATAAATATGTAGGGCTCATTTATGTACATGGAGAGACTAAATACGAATGGAAATACTATCAGTTAACTAATGTTGTTCATCCTAACATCAATCGTAAACTAAAACCCTACAAAGTGATCAGATAACCAGATACTCATTAATTACTTTTCTTTTAAGAATTTAAAATTTTGATGAAATATGGTATCATCTATATTCCCCCAAATACTATTTTCTCCCATTAAAAACAATGTCTGGAGGTTTATGACATTTTGACTTATTAATTGAATCCTTATGATTCTTATAGTTAGCAAAGTAATCTTCATATTTAAAAAGAACTCTATCACTTAAAATATGTTCTTTGTAGCTCAGTATTCCCAGTAGGAAGCCACTAATCAATTGGTAAAATTAGCATCATTAGTTAAGAAGAGCCTGAGTGTTTAAATTGTAAGAGGTATTCATGGAGTATGTTTGTTGGCAGTGTTGTAAAGTACCGTCCTGCTGGATTTATGTAGAGACACCAAGTCCAAATGAATTTTTAAGGAATTTTATTAAAAGGAGGAAATTTATTAATAAGCTGACTGCATATGACAAACACGGAATAGAGCTGACCCTAATTGTGCGGTCTCGAATATAGCCCTGAGGCAGGTTACATACTCTTGATCACACACAGATTGGCGGGAAAAGGAGGAGGGCCTGACATAATCATTTTCAAGCTTATAACATCTGTCTGTAGCAGTGGTAGTCAACCTGGCCCCTACCGCCCACTAGTGGGCGTTCCAGCTTTCATGGTGGGTGGTAACAGAGCAACCACAGTATAAATAAAAAGATAGATTTAACTGTAGTAAGTTATTTTATAAGGATTTATTCTGCCAAACTTAGTGAAAACCCAACATAAAGTACTTGGTAAGTAATTATTATTATATTCTTTGACTTGCTGTAACTATGCTTTATAAATTTTATAAAGTAAAGTTACTTCCCTACTTTATAAATCACCATTACTGTAGAACCGGTGGGCAGTTAGAAAAGTTTACTACTAACAGAGATACAAAAGTGGGTGGTAGTATAAAAAGGTTAACTACCCCTGGTCTATAGGATTCATAAAAAAAAAAATTCCTATATATTAAAACTTATAAGGTAACATAATAGCAAAAAATGTTGTTTTATATATTAAAAGACATTCCCAAATCTTTTAGTGTTTATCTGCCATCCCTTTGTTTAGAGGTATATACATTAATCACACGTTTTCAGGATGGGAGGAGAAGCTTACATGGTGTCAGGGGATAAGTGTTTGTGACTAGCCCATTAAAGAAAGAAAGAGGGGAGAGAGAGGAAAGGGCCTGTTTAATCCCCCCCACACACATCTGGCTTGCTATTTACCTTCTTCCTCACATGTGTGGGGGGAAGGGAGGGAATCTAAGTTTCCTTTCCCCTCTTTATTTATAATACAATGCCATGGGCCATCCTGACCTGGTGTAAATCACATACAAAAATTTTTAAAAATCATATTTTCAAAATCTATCTGTATGTTTAGCCTAAATTATAAAATGCCCTTTAAGCTTCTTAGTAAAAAGGGGGGTTTCCTACACAGTATGTCTCAGCAAGCCAGGAAACTCCCACATTCCTCTCCCCTCACTCCTTACAGAAAGGAGGGGGCAAGAAACCTGACTCTTTCTCCTAAAATATTAATATTAATTTTTCTATTCTTTGGTACCTTACCACAGCAGAACGGTGTGATAAGGTATCGGCAGTAAGTGTCTACATTATGCTTCCATTTAGCTGGGGACGTCACTCCATCCATTCCATAAGTTGCACAAAAAGAAAGCAAACCACAACTCTTTATGTTCTCGAAATATATGGCAAACTGTCAGTTTCCCTTCTGTAAACTTGTTTATCTCAGGATTTTCCTTCCCACACAACTTCTCAAGAAATCTAGCTAGCCCTCCTTCCCAAATACCAAGGAAATTTCTCCGATCAGTAGGGTTTACAGTGCTTATCAACAGCCAAACGAGGAAAGCCTAATTCCTTAGATCAGCATCGCATTCAAACCAACAGAGTGGTCTTACAAAATTACTGTTAATATACTTAAATAATTAGCTACTTCCTCCTATCAGCTGAAACATAAGCCAAGGCCATGTGGCTTTATCTTAATCAGGTTTGAGCCTGAGAGCCATCCGTTGAAAGCCTGTCTCAGTTCATAGACATGAGAGACTGTAATATTTTAGCATTTCCTCCTGCCAAGTTGCTAAGCAATAAAACTATCTTGGCCCTTTCCTGCCAGTTCATCACGAAGAACTACATCAGTTTTGCTCAGTCTTTTAATGAAACAAATGAGAGGCAGCTGCACCAAAGGGCCTTTCAGAAACTTGCTGCCAAACAAATCCCTGGAACCTTCACCCTTCTGCACCGCTAATTGGATGGCTTGAGGCAGAGATATCTTAGGGGGGAAAAATCACATCTTACATAATAATGATTAAATTATGCAACTATTAGCCCATAATTTTTTAGTACCTTTAGCCAACATAAACGTAAATGTGATGATTTCTCAGCTAGATACATTTGTCATAGCATCCTTGGCAAGCTATACATGTTATATTAAATAAATATTTTTGCTTAGTATTTATTTATATTTTTGAAGTTTGGTCATAGAATGCCAACAGATATGGTGAGTTGATAATGTACATAAAGACAGAAGTGTATAAAGTAAGTCAGCCTTTGTGTATAATGTTTCAGACATTCATTTCTCTGTGTGTGCACAAGCTAAGAATTTTGTTCTATACACCTACAGCAAAAATCAACACATTTCTTTATTATTATTAGGATTTGTTTTAATCAAAATTGAATCAGATCCTGAGTCACCAACATGCCATTATGTGAAGTGTGATTTCCCTTTTCTTCTGGGAGGGGTCAGAAAGCCTCAAAAGTATTGATTAGATCAGAGCATTATGGGAAACCCCCCTAAGGCTTACTGCCACTGAAGAAATGCCCTCCATGCAAACTAAATCATCCCAAGAACTGACCGTGTGCATCTAAGGCCTACAGGGACTGTTTCTCCTGCTCCAGAGAGTGTATAGGTGCTGTCCATCCTCCCCCCTCACCCCCCGCCTGCCCACCTCACACTTCAGTACTTTTTACTCATATTTAATCTCAGCTTGAAAGCACAAAGTCCTATTGGAGGCCTTCTCTGTCAACCTAGATTAAGTTAGGGACTGTCATCCTACTGGGCAACATGATACTTCTTTGTATATTTCTTTTATAACATTTCTCACACTTGTTTTTTCTTACTTGGAACTTCCCCACTTAACTGTGATTTTGATGAAAGCAGGACTTAGTGCCAAACATTTATTTCTTAAATGAACAGTTATCTATTGAACATCTACCTTGGTGAATCAATATATTGACTGCTAAGGATAAAGTGATTTAGTCTAATGGCGCAATTCTCTCTTTCTCACTGACCTTACTTTTGAGACAGATGTGACAGATGTGAACAAAAAAGTTATGCTGCAAATTAATTAGGACGTCTATTAAAGGAAAGTGTCCATGTGAGCATATGGAGCAAGTTAGTCTGTGGAGAGAAGCAGCTGTTTGGGGAAGTGTCCTGGAAGAAGTCACATTTAAGTTGAGAGCTGAAGAACAAAAGGACATCCTTAGGAGAAGTGAGGGTCCTTAGCTACACAGTAGAATTAAAAGTATGTGGAGTAAAGAGCTCAGTGAGCAATGAGTGATATACACCTATTAAGGATAAGAGGTACAGTAAGGCCTGCTGGTCAGCAAAGATTTGATATTTTTCAATGTTTTGAAATTTTTCCTAAGAATATTGGGAAGCCTTTACACAGCATTTAGCCGGTCAGTGATACGAGTAGGTCTACAACTTGAAGATAGATAATGGTGAATTTGGCCAAGATGGTGAAAACAAAGAGACTGGGATTGAAAAGTATTTTAGAGTTAGAAATAAAAAAACTTGCTTGACTAGGCAGTGGTGCAGTGGATACAGTGTTGGACTGGGACACAGAGTACCCGAGTTTGAAACCAGGGTCCCTGGCTTGAGTGCGGGCTCACCAGCTTGAGCGTGGCTTTGCCAGCTTGAGCATGGAATCATGGACATGACCGGATGGTCACTGGCTTGAGCCCAAGGTCACTGGCTTGAGCAAGGGGTCCTTAACTCAGCTGGAACCCCCTCCATCTGTCAGTCCTGTCTGTCTATCTGTTTCTTGCTAAAGAAAAAAGAAAAAAAAAATAGGAGAACTTAGTGATGGATTGAATATGAAGAGTCTGGGTTAAGAAAGATAACGGTAAATATAATAATACAAACAATTGCAAACACTCATATAGAACTGGTTGGTACAAGTAATTATTCATTTGTTTCACATTTATTAGTTCATTTAATTCTTACAATATGAAACATTACTATTATTACTCTCTGATATCACAAATTGAAGCAAAGAGATAGGAAATAACTTGTCCAACTCAGAGAGCCATAAAGTAGAGCTAGTATTCAAACTTTGATGGTTTGGCTCCAGGCACTGTCACTTAAACATCATACCCAGGTTTTTGGAATGAGAAACTGAGCGGACGGTGGTAACATAAACTAAACAGAGACCATTAGGGAAGTGAATCTGGGTTTAAATGTAAGACTTCCAATTTTGGACTCTGAATTTCATGTGCCTTCTGTGATGGGTAAGTGCAGATGAAGGGCCTGGCATTCTAAAGCTGAGTGTGAGCAAGATATATCATTTTGGAACTCACCAAGTATGGACAATAACAAAAGCCTGGGATAAATGAAATCATCCTAGGTTATATCACAGAGCAGAAGAGAAAGTCTATGCTGAGTAGAAGCAGAGGGGGGCGGGTTGGCATAGGACTGAGAAGGAATTGCCTGAATAGTAAGAAAAAACAATGGGCCAAAGCTGTCGCAAGAGCCAAAGAAATACCTTTGTCAAGGTTAGGACAATCACTCCATACATTGTCGGTTCTCAGAATATTTATTGATTTATTGATTGTTCATTAGCCTACATTTTAACATCTATATATTTTTAATTGAGTTTTCTCAGATCACTTTTATGTATGCATAAATCTATGATTATCATAATATAAAACAGGGGTAGTCAACCTTTTTATACCTACCACCCACTTTTGTATCTCTGTTAGTAGTAAATTTTTCCAACCACCCACCGGTTCCACAGTAATGGTGATTTATAAAGTAGGGAAGTAACTTTACTTTATAAAATTTATAAAGCAGAGTTACAGCAAGTTAAAGAATATAATAATAATTACTTACCAAGTACTTTATATTGGGTTTTCACTAATTTGGCAGAATAAATCTTTATAAAACAACTTACTATAGTTAAATCTTTTATTTATACTTTGGTTGCTCCGCTACGGCCCACCATGAAAACTGGAATGCCCACTAGTGGGCGGTAGGGACCAGGTTGACTACCACTGATATAAAAGGTGAGTTCTTTTACTCACAATTTTAGAAAAAAAATTATTTTCTCTAAAATCAGAACCTTTTCTTTCTCAATCTGATATATGTTTCAGAAATATCATTACCTGATAAGAGCTAAAATATCATTACCTGATATTCAGCAAATCTTGAATATCATATTTATTGGTTAGTTCAACACATTTCTAGGAAATAGAGTCATTTAATGTTAATCTTATCCAACTAATACTTGTAAGAGATCTTTGATTTATGTTACTGCCAGCTTATAGCATTAGTTAATTTTATATACTAGTACATAGGAGACACACAGATATAATCTCTTTCAATTATTTTTGTCCTCATAGTCAATGTTTCATGGTCAAAATTTCATTAAGATTTTTGTACCAAAGCTAAAATGTAAAGTTAGGATTGAACTGTGCAGTATGTTTTATTTATTATAAAGGTACCTCTGCCCTATATCTAAATTTAACTAATTAATGCTCTACTGTTTAGATTAATTAATAAGAATCACAAAAAATGTGCTCATCATCTTGATATAAGGTAAAAGTGGCAATCTGTCAGCTGCATAGCAATACCAATAGTTTGACATCAGTTATGTATACATATGCCAGAAACAACTAACAACCCAGCCAAAATGAAATTTACATAAATAAATATATAGATTCAGAACCAGGTGTCAGTTAAATTTTATAGAAAATATAGATAAATACCTTGGTATGTTATTTAAATTGAATTAAATTTACATGACATCAGGAACATGCCTGATGAACAGGTCTGATAGAGTCACCTAACAAGATTGCAAATTCCTTCCTGAAAATGTCTTTATCTTAATATCTTGATCTTCTAAAACAGTACCTAGAACTTGTATGGATTGATATAAAGTTGCTCCTCTACTAGTATCCACTAAATGTGCAGATGATGTAAAAGTTTTAAAGAAATTTTATTGAAATATTTGATTGAATTATCAAAACACTTTTGAAATTAGCTTCAATAAAAACATTAAACAGAAAATAATCTTTTATCTGAAAACACAGCTGAAGAAAAATATCTTAATAACTTAACCTATTTTCTCATATAATATTTAAGAGAAGTATCTTTCTTTATCCCTCCTTCAATTATCTACTCTCTCCTGTGTCACATTTTATTTTTTTCTTTTAAGACAGTCCTAAAAGATTTTGCACAATGTTGGGCAGATAAAATATATTATGCTCACTTTTTTAAAGATGGTGCTGCCCACGTGAAAGCCTGTCTCCCAGGTGATGATATTAGTTGCCCTTATGCTTGGAATAGGCATAATTATATTAATGTGTGTTTGGGGCAGGCTGCAGGCAGGCAGGATCCTTGTAGCCTGGGGCTTGGTTTAGGACTAAACCTTTTCCACCCTTTTTGATGTGGGGTGGACTTTGTATCAGAGACTTCCCTATTTTGTATATTGGATTAAAGGGGTTTTGATTTCTGCACTATAAAGTGGGGCAGACTGGGAGCTTGTGCTCTCGGTTCCTGAGATTAGCATTAGAGAGGAGAGCAGAGAAAGGCCACGTGGAGGAGGCCAGGAAAAGCAGCCAAGATGGCGGAGTGCTGAAGGGAAAGCCAGTTTGTGCAGAGTTTGAGCAGAGAGAAGGAAGGAGATGGGGAACAGAGGTGAATAAGTCTGGTGAGCTAGAAACCTTTGATTCTAGGAAAACTCGGATAAGTCAGTAGCTCTGTGAGCACTGAATGAGTGGGTTTTGGAGCCCAGTGTGTGTGTTTTTACTTGCCCACTGGGTGCAAGCTAGGATTAAAGATGATGGCCCATCAGTTTTTGGCTTCTTTGTTTCTTTACCGACTGTCCGAATCTAATGCGAACCTGCATGGGCCAGGCGGCTGTGATGGTGGCTGTGGATACTGGCTTCACACACAATTTGAGGGTTTATTTTCAAATTTTTAATTGAAATTATTAGGGTGATCTTGGTTAGTAAAATTGTATGGTTTCAGGTGCACAACTCTACAATACATCATTGTTGGGCAGATAAAATATATTATGCTCACTTTGTCACATAGAAGCCAGTTGCCCAGGTGATATTAATGTGTGTTGGGGCCAGACTGTGGGCAGGCAGTATCCTTGTAGCCTGGGGCTTGGTTTTAGGACTAAGCCTTTCCCACCCTTTTTGATGTGGGGTGGTACAATCCCATCATGCCTCAGATAAGTGACTTTGTATTAGAGACTTCCCTATTTTGTATATTGGATTAAAAGTTTTGATTTCTACACTGTAAAATGAAGGCAGACCTAGAGCTTGCTCTCTTGGTTCCTGAGATTAGCATTAGAGCAGAGAGCAGGTTTGAGAGCAGAGAAAGGCCATGTGGAGGAGAGGAGAGGCAGCCAAGATGGAGGAGTGCTGAAAGAGAAGTCAGTTAGTGCAGAGTTTGTGTAGAGAGGAGATGGGGAACAAAGGAGAATGAGGCTAGTGAGCTAGAAATCTTTTATTCTAGGAAACTCAGATAAGTCAGTAGCTTTTGAGCACTGAATGTGAGTGGGTTTTGGAGCCCAGTGTGTGTTTTAACTGATGGCCCACCAGTTTTTGGCTCCTTTGTTTCTTTACCAACTCTCTGAATCCAATGCAAACCTGCATGGGTCAGGTGGCTGTGATGGTGGCAGTGGATACTGGTTTTACAATCATCTATATACCATAATTTATGTTCACCCCCAAGTCAATCATCCTTTTTCATCACTATCTATGCCCCCAATATCTTCCTCCACCTCACCCCACCCCCTTTCCCTCCTGCAACTCCCACACTGTTGTCTGTGTCTATAGGTTGCTTTTTCTTTCTTTTTTTATTTTTTAGCTTAATCTCTTCTCTTTTTCACAAAGCCTCCTGATCCCCTCCCTCTAACAGCTGTCATTCTGTTCTCCATATCCATGAGTCTGTTTTCATTTTGTTTATTTTGTCCATCATTTTCCACATGTAAGTGAAATCATATGGTACCTGTCTTTCTTTACTGTCTTATTTAACTTAGCATAATAATCTCCTGGTCCATGCATGCTGTCAAAAAAGGTAAGCCTTCCTTCATTTGTATGACTGAGTAGCATTTCATTGTGTAAATATACTATAGCTTTTTTATCCACTTATTATTATTATTATTATTTTTGGAATTACCTCCAAAAATTAAACATGTAACTGTTTTTTGATCCAACAATTACCTTCCTGGGAATATATGCAAAGAAACTCAAAACATTATTTCAAAAGAATATATTTATCCCTATATTCATTGTTGCTTTATTTACAATAGCCAAGATTTGGAAGCCACCCAAGTGCCCATTTCCTGTATTTCTTTAAAATTCACTGAACTTGTTTATTATTTCTAAAACAAGAATCCATCAATCATAAATTATTGACATTTCCTTAAAAATATGTGGGACCATTTCTCTTCTCATCCTACACTTTACATTAGGGCAAGCCACAATCCTCTCCTAAATCAGTTACAGCCTTAGCTTCCTAAATGGTCTCCTGCTTTTGTTTGTAAAATCGCTAATGAAGGCAATTATTATTTAAATTATAAGTCAGATGTCTTCCCCTGCTTGCCACTCGATTGGCATCCATCACATTTAGAATAAAATAAGCTGTTCAGGGTGGCCTGAAGGAGACTACTCTGTAGTCTGTGTCTATGTTTCTGAACTTAATCCCTTTCTTGCCCCTCTGGACCCTGCACTCAAATTCTGTTGACTTCCTTCGTATTTTTTTCTAACAGGTCAAGCTCATCCCTGCCTCAGAAACAATGACTTTGCTCTGCCTTCTGACAGGAAAACCCTTTCTCAAAACAGGGTAGTTAAGTCTGTGCTCAAATAACCTCTTCAAAGAAACCCTGTTACTTATTTGTCCTGTTTTAATTTTCTTCATGTCTTTTAATAATACTTGCTACATTATATCTATTTTCCTTTTTTTCTTTCTCTTTTTTTTCTCTTGTTGGAAGGCAAACTCCTTGAAATCAGGACTTGTCTCTTTTTTTGTGTGTGTTGAATGAACCCTAACATAAACGAATAAATGAATCAGCAGAGTCTTCTGGTTGTCCTATCTTGTGACTGTTCTTACTATTTTTCAGTTTGAGAATGACAATTTTTCACATGATATGCTAATAACTTTGGACTTTTTTTTACAAAGTTAAAAATAAAATTAAAAGCAGATACTATCTCATTCAAATGGTGATTATTTTATTCAAATTACATTATTTCAAATAGCAATCATTTTTCATCTTTTCTTATTACATATGCATTAAAAGTCAATTGAAATTATTGTATTGTTTGAGTCTCATGAAATTTGCATTTCATGTAATTTTCAAATACTGTCTGGTCAAATAAACTATATATTCTTTAAAATCAAACGAGATTATGGTAATCTTGTAAAATTTAACTGAATTTCTAGCTAAGAGGAATACCCTGACCTGGCAGTGGCACAATGGCTAGAGTGTCGGCCTCGGATGCTGATGACCCAGGTTCAAAACCCGGAGATCACTGGCTTGAACATGACAGGTTCATCCAACTTGAATGTGGGGTCACGGGCTTGAGCATGGGATCATAGACATGAGCCCTAAGGTCACCGGCTTAAAGCTCAAGGTCACACTGGCTTGAGAAAGGAATCACTGGCTCAGCTGGAGCCTTCTGGTCAAGGCACATATGAGAAAGCAATGAACAATTAAGGTGCTGCAACTATGAGTTGATGCCTCTCATCTCTCTCTCTTCCTGTCTCTGTCCCCATCTGTCTCTCTTTTTCTCTCTCTCACTAAAAGAAAAAAAATTCTAGAGTTGAACTGAAGCACAGAAACTATAAGCCATTAAATTACTCATTCAAAGAAGTGAGAGATTCTGGGAACATGATAACTTGAATCCCTGTTTTTTCAACCCAAGTCAAGTTTTTAATCTTGAAATCATGGAAATGAAAAATATGACATACCTTACATTAAATTTTAAAGTAAAAGTCTCTATAACATCTCCTTAAAAAAGGTTAACTGGTATTGAGAGAGCCATAGAAATATTCTTGTTATAAGTATTTTAATATTTTCTATTATATTAATTAGGATTATATTTTAAATTTCTTATTCAATTAACAACAGATTGAATAAATAGTTGAAGTTGTTTAAACTAAAATAAATAAAATTTTGCATAATTTAAAACAAGAAAGGATATACATAAAATTTTGAAAACAAAAATGTGTTTTATATCTTTATATCTTATATTCCCTTATTCCACTATATCATACCATTTTCTCCTAATTACAAATCTGTAGCTCCCAAACTGAGGGAAAGAGACACTATAAACTAATAACCAGAAACTAACTAGTAGGTATGAGAATAGACTGTTCTTATTTGACTAGAATTTAAAGTATTAAAAATGCCTAAAATTAATGCTTACCTTTCATATTTCTTGAGATAAAAAATAATTATGTATTCAAATCAGAAAGATGAGTACTTTTATTCTTATAACAAACCAGTGACAAGGTGGTTCTTCTTTTAAAAAATTATATCATCTTCACTTTGTAACACTTGAAAGTCACTGCCTCTTGGGAAGCTGTGCATTTTCTATTTATACACCCACATAAACAAGCCAAGATCATGTGAAATAGGGCTACCTTAGCCATAACCTTCAAGGAGGTCCAGAAATTATGTTTATTGCAAATGGATATGTATAATAAAGGTATATATAACTTTTAAAATGTGTTCTTATGAAAACTTAACCTTGAACCTCTAGATTTAGCTTCTTAAAAATTTATCTTTTATAAAAATTAAGTAATATCTTATTTTCATACTTATTATTGTCTATTTCTATACTATACCTTATTTGCCTCCATAAAAAACCTTTTGGTCAAATTAAATTCCAGGGCGCTCAGTCCTGGCTGGTTTGCTCAATGGTACAGCATTGACCTGGCATGTGGAAGACCTGGGTTCAATTCTTGGTCAGGGCACACAGAAGAAGTAACCATCTGCTTCTTCTACCCACCCCCTCCCTTTCTCTCTCTCTCTCTCTCTCTCTCTCTCTCTCTCTCTCTCTCTCTCCTCCTTGCACAGCCATGGCTTGATTGATTCCAACGTGTTACCTTGGGCACAGAGGATGTCTCTGTGGAGCCTCCACCTCAGGTGCTAAAAATAGCTCAGTTGTGACCATTGGCTCAAGATGGGCAAAGCTTCAGCTCCAGATGGGGGTCACTGAGTGGATCCCAGTCAGATCACATGCAAGAATGTCTACTTCCCCTCACTCACTTAAAAAAAAAATTCCAGCGTTTTTTTGTTTGTTTGTTTTGTTTTTGGTGGACCAGTAACTATGATGAACATTGCCATTTTCTTTTCATCTCGAGGAGCATCTTAGGCATCTGTCTCCGACTTTTTACTCAGTTTATTACATTTCTGGTTCCTTTGGATGATGTTTGCTTTCTCTCCCTGGCTTCCACTCCACATTAATATCCAAAGTTAAGTATTTATGAAGCTGAGTTGGTAGAAGTCCCATTTGCCTTACCAAGGAAAAAAAGAAACTAATCACCAGGATTTGCCCTATCAGGAAAATAAAATAGTGATCTCTAAGAACAACAATTGATTAGTAATAAGAAATGCCTAATACTTTTAGAGAGCATCGTGCATAACACTTATCTGCCACTAGTCAGGATGTCCATGGTACAATCTTAGAGATATATGATTTCTGGCTTATACAAATCATGTTCTTTTTCTCTGCTATTTGATTTCCTAACTGGTGGGTCAGTTCCTTTGGGATTTTTATTTCTATACAGTGCCTTCTGCTTTTTTTTCTGCTCCCAAAGCGTTCATTTTATGAATTTTATTGGGCTGACGCTAGTCAACATAATTATACAGGTTTCAGGTGCTCAATTCTACAACATATCTCTGTACACCATATTGTGTGCTCACCCGCCCAAGTCAAGTCTGTGTCTGTCACCATTCATCTCCCCTATATTTTCTTCTACCTCCCCCTTTTTTTCAACAACACAGACTGACCTGATCGTGATGCTAAAGGAAATAAGCCAGTTAGAGAAAGACAAGTACCATATGATTTCACTCAGATGTGGAATCTAATATACGGTGCCATTTTTTATTCACCACCACCTGTACACCTACCAAGTACTTAAAGCCTTGTCCTGTGACTGGAACTATGATGCTTGTTTGGACTTCCTTGTGTCAACTGCCTACTTTTGAGCCTCTTCCACCTGTCAATACTGTTACTTCTGTAACTGAAAGCTACCACTTATTAATCATTTGCTATTTTTAGACACCCTTCTAAGTTCTTTACTTATATTGTCTCACCTACTACTCACAGTATTCTGAGTTGTTTTTTGTGTGGCCAGTATCCATATTATTTCACTGAAATTACCATGAATTTTAGTTTATTTTCATTTTTAAAAGTAATTTCCTCCTCTGAAGCAACCCAAGTGGAGAAAATTAAATATGCAAGGAAACTATGATTGAGTTAAAGCAAGAAAAAAAAAGAAAAATATGCTTTTAAAAGAGCACAACTGAAAACAATTATAGTTAATATACTTAGTTATTGGGATTTTATTGTATATATTAGCCACATAGAAAAGACATAAAAAATGACATGATTACAGTTCACATAGTATCTGATCTAATAGCTTTAATGTTTGAAAACACATGGCTATAATACAAGAAGATTCTGATGGTGCAAAGGGAATGAATGCTCTGGCATGTTTCGGGAAACAGCACAAGATATCATTGATCAGTGTGGTTCCATGTTGTGGCAAGAGAGGCAAGCAGACAGCTAACTCCAAGTCCATGTACTATGTCCTAAGAATACTCATGGGCTGTGGGGTTGGCACACCTTCTTTACCTCATTCTGGAATTCTCTGTCCTGCCCATGCTCCCAGGGACCTGAATCTCCAAAGCAAACTCTTTGCCTCCATAGAGTGACTGCTGGGATCCAGAGAGAATAGAACACTCAGAACTTCTCAACCTCACTTCCAGTGTTTAACTCCACTATTGAAAGCAATACAAATAACCATTACTTATTAATCACTTAGTATTTAGCAGAAAATATTCTGGACACTTATACATAATTTAATTGTCAAAAAATTGGTAGATTTTCTGTTTTACAGAAGTCTGAAATGATATGGATATCAGGATGAAGTGACTTGCCTAACACCATAGTGTCAAAAAGTGAAGTTATATTTCCCTTTAAATTTAATGTGCAGATAAAGCAGTTATGGTTCTTGATCAAAAGTAGATGCTGAACCATAACGTCTGGGTTTGAGTTTGCAATTCTGTCTTTCTTACGGGACTCTGTGTCCCATGTTTCACGTGGAGTGGCTAGACGCTTTGCCACATTGCTTGTTTTCCTATTAGAATACAGAGTGGGGCAACAGTAGATTTACAGTGGTGAGTACACAAAACAGAGTTTATTCTTGTACCATTGCTTATTAATTATTGTATTATTTTCCACTCAAAGAACTGTAAACCTACTAATGTAACTGGGTCAGGGCTCCAATGTTTTATGAAACTCTGAAGGGAGGGGTAGATATATGGTCTCTACCATCAAACTTCTTAGTTTCATAGTATGGATTTGAAGGCTGGTAACCATTTCACCTTGAAGAAATCACTTAAACTCTCTAAGCCTCAGTTGCTTTATCTGTAAACTAGAAATTGATAGTAAACCATTTCATACTGCAGCTGTACAGAAAAATTCATGTAAATAATAATATAGTGCTTAACACATAATAAACGTCCAAGATTTGGAAGCAGCCCAAGTGCCCATTATTAAATGAGTGAACAAAAAATGCTGTGGTATGTTTACACTATTGAATAGTATGTGATCATAAAAAATAAGGAAAACTTACTTTTCGTGACAGCATGAATGGACCTGGAGAGCATTATGCTCATTGAAATAATCCAATCAAAGAAAGACAAGTACTATCTGATTTCCCTCATGTGGAATCTAATGAACACAATGAACTAATAGGCAAATAGAGATAGACTCATATATAGAGAGCTGTCATGCTCTCCATGCTAACAGCTGTCATGGAGGGGGTTCTGGGTGAGAAGGGTGGAGAGATTGAGCAAAAAAGGACCAAAAAAGAAAACAACTCATGGACATGGGTAACAGTGTGATGATTGCTGAGGAAGAGGGGGAGTGGGAGGAGGGTAAGGGGGAATAATGGTGATAGACAAAGACTTGACTTGGGGGGAGTGAACATACAATATGATGGACAGAGCTCTGTTGTAGAATTGGATATCTGAAACCTGTATCATTTTGTTAACAACTGTTACTCTAATAAAGTCAATTAAAGATTCAAAACTGGCTTAGAAAATTCAATAAATAATTCCTTCCACTAAACTTCCTCAACCAATAAAACAATGTATTATTTGGCTATTGCTATATATAATGCATTGGCATGAATTTAGGCACTTAAAATAACACAAATTTATAATTGAGTTATTTTTCTTGGTCATGAATCTGGCACATTTTAGTTGAGTGTTCTACATAGGGCCTCACAAGGCTAAAATCAGTGTTAGTCAACTACACTGTCACTTAGGGACATGGCTAAGGAAAGATGCACTTGCTTACAAATCTTTGCAGGCAGTCGTCAGAATTCAATTCCCTGTGGGTGTAGGACTGAGGTTTCTATTGTTGCTAGCTGTCAGCTGCTGACTGAGTTCACCTTCCTGAGGCTGCTTTCAGGTTATACCAGGTGGCTCTCCATCTCAACAATAAAAAAAACACTTCCCTCACACTGAACCTCAACCACAGCAGAGCTCTCTGATTCTCCTGCTCCCACTAGAGTAAACTCTGCATTTAAAGTTCTCATGTGATTAAATCATGTCCTATTTTAAGGTCAAATTTGCATATAATATGGTCAAATCACTGGAGTATACTCTATCATAATCATAGTCCCCAAGATTATGCAAGGGGTATACCATAGTGGGAGGAATATCTTGGTGACCAAGTTAGGTTATTGTTTACAAGCATAATGAGGGCCATTACAGAAATGGAGAACTCAAAACTCTTAATTGTTCAAGTAAAAATTAAAATTTCATCTTGATCCACAATATTAGGAAACACTCATAGTGAGAAATTCAGTTTTAAACAAACAGAAACAAAGTTGTACCATCTAATAGTGGTATTAAAGAACAATTGAGAATATTCTAATTTTTAGAGAATAATTTTCTTGGAATGATTTTTTCTTTTGTTTAAGGTTTTAGAACAGATCATTGAACATAAGATGTTTTAAAGCACTTAAAATGTTTAAATTAATGTTCATTTTTTTACCAAAAGAAAGAGTTGATATTGAAACATTACATAAGTATCTAGTTAATATGTTTAAGGAAATATACTCCCAAACAATTGGAGGAAACAAAGGCAACACCGATTAAAAAAAGATTTACAGACATGAGTTGCATGCCCTTGTTTTATGAACTAGAACAATTCTCTACCTTGTAGAATTGAAGAATATGCAAGGACTCATTCTGCCTTATGGGCATTTCGGAGCTTTTAATCTAATAAAACCTATATGTCAGCCGGTAGCATGTCAAGGTCTCATTACCCTGCCTGCGCGCGCTTGATGTGGAAGGTTAAGTTCCTGCACAAATGTACCCCTTGGGGTTCCCTGAGGTGGAGCTGAGCGAGTTTGCATCTTTACTCACTGACAAAAAAAGGGAAAAGAAGAATAACATTAAATATTCTGTTCCTGTGTTCACATATGCATTCACTAAGAATGATAAAAGTAGGGATTATGTGGCATGGCCTGAGGACTGTGCACGAGCATGCTCTTTATCTTACTTGTCTCATCAGAAGTTAGTTTCTAACAGTGTTCAGTAGCAGCCTGTCTGCTTCTTCTTTGTCCTAATATCACCTAAGCGTACTCAGAAATCTTGCAACCAAGTTCAGCGTAAGTGATCCAACTAATAAAAGGAAGGTAAATATAAATTGTACCTCGGTGAGAAAGAATATACAAAGAGAATAGACAGTGACTTTTCACACACAACTTAGTTTATTTGATTTTTATCAGTGAACAAATTATTTGCTTATGAAGTCTCATTCAAGTTGAGAAATCATAGTAAATGTGAGGGAGTCCTTGTTTGAATTTCATGAAGTGGCATCGACTTATGCTCAATGAAAAAATATATATATAAATAATGGGGTATTTTCTGTCTTTAAATCATTGAGAAAAAAACCTTAAAGAACACATGAGTAATTTAATTTAGCAAAAGAATGAACGAGATCTAAAAATAGACATATAATACGAAGTGGCTGGCTGGGTTTTGCTAGCATTTCAGAATTTGAAATCCTTTAAAATAACTTCCATGACAACTAGAGAACTGAGAAGTTTTAAAGTAAACTTATAACTGCACTTAGTCTCACATTGTCTTCTTAGCCTTTCTGACATTTTAATTGCTGTGCCATCTCTCACTAAGATGGCAAGCATTTTTTACATTTGCATAATGTAGCCTGTATAAAGTATATCAATTAAGTATAGAGAGGCAAGATGTTAGAATTTTCTCCACTGTGACCTTATTGAATTTCTCTCTCCTCTCCTTTTTTTAAAAAAATTTTTAAATAGAGGAAAGGAGACAAGTGTTTTTCAATATCTTTATGTTATATGAACTCTATTAATGGGCATTAATAGGTGAAAAAGACATAATTTAACAAAAGAAATACTAGACGTGTTTCTTTCATTTTTGCATGGAAGGCATTGGAAGAAAATCAGTAGCTCTCTCTGAGTCTAGTGGCTTCTAAGAAATTCACATCTTCCTGACAGGCACTTTGTAAGGTCTGGTTTACCTAGGTCACAGAAGTCCACATAATTTGCATCTTGAGTAATTTCTCACTTTCCTTTTACCTGTTCCATGAGGAAGGAAGATTGAACCTGGTTATAAAAAGGAGCTCATTATGTCTCAGCTGAGAAGAGTAATTTTGTAGGTGTTCCCAGAGCGCAAGAGTATCATATAATGATAACATTTCTCATAGGCCCTCAGACCTATACTTACCACAGGAAATGAAAGGAATATAAACGGAGGCATATTTGATGCATTTGATCTGACATACACCAAATAAAATTAAAGTGTCTCATCAAGGTCATTGGTAAAGTATGATCACAAGATGGGTATACAGATCATTTGCCAACAAATATGCAAGAGAAAAAAAATTTAGTTTACTTCTTATAAATTTGAAAAAATAACCTCCTATATTTTATTCTACCCTTTAAAATTTTACTAGGTCTGAATGTCAAATGAATTTTTATACTATTGTATGATAATAATATCTGGATATTTTCATAGTTTGTGCAATAGGCTTAGTTTCAACATAAAGAAAATCTAGAAGGCAATGCTGAAATGTTTTTAAATCAAAACTAAATAAAATAGCATTAATTATACTTAACTCTTTAGTATACCTATTTGAATTTTACTTATGACTAATGGGAGTGAGTCTATTTGGATACCAATCTAAATAAGTATTGTCATGGCATCTAAAATCCAATCTAGTTTAATGTTTTCTCTTCAGGATAAAGATTGTAATGAGGCTCAAATATATTAATGTTCACCCTATATTTAGGAAAACTCATGTCTGGGTATAAATGAAATATTTTATTACAACTTACTATACTGTATTCAAACTCAGTAGTTTGGGCCAGATATATAAGAGGGAGAAAGACTACAATTTTAAACAAAATAGGTTTTATATTTCTATATCACTGTCTTTCTCTTTTATTTTTTGCATATAAGAAAATGTATAATATTTACTGAGCTCTAATAACAAGTCAGAGGTCATATGAAGTGATGCATGAGTAGTTTCGACTAGTTTACAGAAAACTATTCTGAGGTTGGTATAGCACAACTGCCTTTTATTGAAGAATCCATTCATAAAGTCTTTGTACTCACATAATAAAAGATTGATTTTTACACTGAAATATCTAAAAAGCTGAACAGGTGCCTCCTTTAGAAACATGGTGACAATCTGGGTTTATTTAGAGTATTTTTGATTCTTGTGTCCATTGCACTGCATGCACCAGCATGTTTTCCAGCACTTGCCCCTGTCCACTTGATTTCAATGTCATTGCAGGGTATACTTCTCTTTCCCTGATCCCAATGCATGTTCAGATAAAAGCGTAAGCATAAGACGCACAATCACTACAGGTGTTCTAATACATTTTAGCGAAGGCTTGAGTCATTTCTTTTTCACCAACTAGCACTAGTCAGCTTGTTTTATTATCTAATGTATTGTCACTACAAAAATATACTGAAAAGAAAGATGTGTAATGGTGCCTTCCCAGTTTTGAAATTTTTTTGAACACTTAATCATAGCTTTACTTCCATAATGTTTACATATAAAAATGAACTTCATTATTTACAAATTCATTCTCAGTTATACTGTTGTTATTGTTTCCCATAGTCTTTTGAACACACAGTTTCTGTGAAAGGTTCATAAGTTCCCCACAATAGATACTGAAGCAGTGGAGAATTTGAAGTGGAAAATAGAGGAGGACTGTTATATGCAAATCAAAGTAACAAATCTGCTAAAAGACAAAGGAACTATTAAGGTATACCACTCACAGAAAGGCCGGAGGAGAGAGAGGACAAGATGAGCTATATTGACAATAGTACATAAAGAAAAGAATAAAAATAAAGAAAATACTGCTTTTCAATATGGTAATTTATTATCCAAATACCACATGATAAAAATGGACAGTTTTTTTTACAATAAAACTTAAGGTAATGATAATATGTCTATGATTGTACACATTTCTGTTAACAAAATCTTGTTATTTTAATTAGAAAATGCTGCATATGGGTGATTTCTTGAAATTTCTTATTGCAATATGGCACCATTTTCTCCTCCAGATATGTTAATCAAAACCATACTATCTCCTTTCTGATCTTTATGTATGTCCATATTAACCAGATGAATTTCTTCTCTGACAGCTCTTTTTTTTAACATAATCATAGTGTTGACAAACACTATCAATTATTTTTTTACCTATCAATTATAAATTTTCACTTAGTACATTGTGTCTGAACTTCAGATAATTAAATACTAAATATCTGCTACAGCAAAAACTCACCTGGGTTTTTATCTGATAGAGTAAATTGCTTATCTATTTAGCTTAAACACATAAACTTCATTACAGACTATCCACTGGTTAGGGATGAGTGTACTGGAATCAATTTTACCATGAAATAATTTGAATTGTTTGTTAAAATGATTGCTGGTTTCTGGAAAAGGCTGATGGAAGGACATGGCCATAGTCAAAAGACAATGTATGTGGGTTTGTGTATATGTATGTGCACATTTATGTGTGTGTGTGTGTGTTCTATAATTTTTTAGTCTAAAGTGTTAAACAAACAGTAATAGACATGATAGGCATAAAATATATACCAGATCAAAGAAAATTAGAAAATTATTACCCATCTGTTATTCTTCTGTCTTAGCTCATCTAAATCGGCAAGAGTTCTGAGTTCTGTAGTCCCTCAAAGAATCTTCATTTCAATGTATATCTATGATGTGACACAGACAGTTAAGCCTGAAAATGGGTTCAATCTAGTAGCAATATCTCTACAGAAGGCATTTTTTATCCCCAGAAAAACTAAAAACAAATGTTTAACATACTATGTTGTTTATGTTAGATGTGTTTAGCAGGAAGAGCTAACTCAAGTAAACCATTCTTTCAGATAAGGTAAGTACCCATGGACATTGACATTCTTTAAACAAACAAAAACGAATGGAAATATAAAATGCCATGAGCAGAAAATGATTAATGCTAGAAGAGCCTTGGAAACTGTGTTGGAAAATATTGGCCATGCATGAAGTCCCTTTTCTGAGTTCCTATAAGACACATAGCCCTTGGCCTGTATATGCTCTGTGACTTTGCCCAAATCCTTAGGTTTTCATGCCACTATTCAGGAAAAAGATACAAAGTGAAGAGGATGCTATGAAGTTGAGATGTGATAGAAGCTTTGCTATATTCATGCTCTGTATTCTCATTTGTGCATTTTTTCTCTAATATTATCTTTAATCTCAAAAAGTTCTTTGTTAGCTTGATATGTGACAGTTTCCTTGACCACTTCTGATAATTTGGGTGGGGAATTTTAGAGAATTTGCACCTCCTTATAAAAAAATTTAGTCAATTTTGGAAGCCTAAAAAATTAATCACTTAAAAGAGAATATGTGTTTTGTAAGTATAATAAAAAAAACAGGTGGAAGCATAAAAATATCCAATTGCTTCAAGTGTATTTATTCATTACTTGCAGTTAGAAATTAAATTTTTATGTGAAATTCCTATAAGCTTAGATACTAAAGAAATACTTATTTTTATATAAACATTATGCATGGTAACTTAATTATTATGTCTGATTAATTAAACATTTATGCTTACTTACCACAGAATGAGGGATTCACCTTCAACCAAACTCTTGTCAAGATCACATCACTCAATCCTGAGCCCCATCTGATGTGGCTGAACACCTCCTCCTTCTTACACGGATTTCAATACATCACATTCTCCTCTTCTTAACACATAGGTTATTCTTGGACAGATTCTTTTGTCAGTTCCTCTTCTTCACTTTTGACCTTCTAATGTTTTGTCCAAAGACTCAAACCTTGACTATCTTACTTTTTACTTATATACATTTGATTAGATTTCTCATCTAATGTCAGGACTTTAAGTATCCTCAATATCATGACAATTCCCAAGTATGTTTCTAGCCCAGATCTCTCTCCTGTCCTGCACATTTTTTATGTTACTAGCACAGAGATTTAAGTATCCACTGCTTATTCAGTATTCACCACTCAGATGCCCAATATGCATCTCAAGCAGGCATGTACAGAACGGAACTCTGCTCCTCTGACTTCCACACAGAAAACAAAAACATCAGACCCATAAGTGTGAAGTCATTCTTGAATCCTCTCATTATTTTATGTTCTACATCCATTCTATTAGTAGAATACTATCCAAAATAGTCATGATTTGACATTGATATCACTTCTGTGGCTGTTTCCCTGATATGAGCTATAATTGTTTCTCGCCTGGATTGCAACAACACTCTGGATTGAATTATCAAATGAGATCATATGAGTTCGGGAGCTGATCCAGATTAAGATTATTAATAAATTCAAGGACACAGGTAAGCAAGGAATATGGGTGAGGCAGATAATTCTAGGTCCATTTTACCTCATGAAATTGGTTTTTTTGCCAAGAAATAGATGATAATTTTAATGAAATATTTGGTCACCTCACTTAAACAGAAAGATCCATGTAGATAATAGAATATTTCTTCTATTCCACACTTTATAGTTATATAATTTACATTATATTATTAGGGTGCTATGTCCCATAAATCTGTATATTACATGTTGGTTTATTAAAAGTAATTATAAAATAAGTAAGAAATGCTGCCAAAATTTTTTTTATAGTAAACACTCTCCTCTTAGCACACATTATTCTGTTTAATTTCTAGGAGGTCTGATGTCTCCATGTTTAA
Organism: Saccopteryx bilineata; assembly: GCF_036850765.1. NCBI lineage: Eukaryota > Metazoa > Chordata > Mammalia > Chiroptera > Emballonuridae > Saccopteryx > Saccopteryx bilineata. The sequence continues at coordinate 288,663,607 of NC_089490.1, forward strand.
CATTTAAGAGGAGATCAGACTTCTCACTGAATTTCTTTTTTCCCCAGGTACATTTCCTTAATAAAGGGAATTAATTCACCAAAGGCCTGCTGTGGAAATATTATGTCTCACCTCATAATAGTGTCTCTGATTTCACTCCTTCTTCCCCATCCATATCTATTAGTACATTCTAAACCAAAGGCACTGGTTAGAATGTCGGTCTGGTCGTGTCATCCCCTTCCTCATCACCCTGCCATGCTGACATTACTTCCTGAAGGAGAGACAAATGTCTGACAATAGCCCCAAGGTCCCACATGATCAGTCCTTATCTTTCTCTCAATTCACCTTCTATTGATCTCCCCTTCACTTTCCCCTCTGTTGCCACCCTAACCCCCTAGATGATCCGCAAACATGTCAGGTGTATTTCTGCTGTTCTTCTTATAGATATACACAAGGATAATTCTCTAAGTTTTTGCTGAATTTTCACTTTCTTAATGAATAAATCCTTGATGACTCGATTAAAAAAATTACAATTATCCACTCCACATCTGCCCATACACTCTCTTTCTCTGTATCTCTCTCTCTAATCATTTGTAATATACCCCCTTACTGTGTTTTATATTTTTTCCTTTTATCAATTATCACCTTAATTTTCATTTTTAATGACTCTTTCCTGTCTTACTCAGAGAGAATTCAAGTTCCAGAAGGGCAAGTGTTTCTATCTCTTTTATTCATTGATGTGTCTATTTCAAACAACTGTGGGAGGACCTAGTTAGTAAATATATTTGAATGAATACATGACTGTTATTCACTTAAACAAGATCATCCCTTGACAGATACATTTACAATTCAATATTTGTACTTGAAAAAGCTCTTGCTCTTATAAATGATTGCTCCCTGGAGAGAAAGATAGATTTAACAATTTTTAAAAAAGTAAAAAATACTGCAAAATTCTATTCAAATCTAAGAAATCTTTTAAAAGATGAGTAATATTATTTAAATTATCTTGAGGTTCAGAAGACACTTGATCCTCAAACTTTATGTTTCATATAAAAATAGTTTTGGGGAAAAAGTGAATATTAATTGAGATCTGTATTAATCAGCAGGAGAAAACACATATAGAAGTGAATTTGAATTTGGTCTGTGAGACAGTGTGCTAGAATATCTCCATTTATATTCTGAGGGCTGCTGGTCACTTGAATGATTTTAAGCAGAAGACCATATAAATGCCAATCAAGGAAATTACTCAGAGGGAGCCAATGCCTTTCTAAAAGAAAGATACCCCAGGGAACTACAATGACCTTACACTGCCAAACCAAAGCAGACTGAAAAGTTTAATGCCATGGACAGATTTTGACAGTGGTAATGGTATTGGTGTCCTTGGCTTGTTCCTACTCTGGGGAGTTATAACTTTAAAAGCTTTGATTTTTGTTTACCATGACAAGTTCTTTAAATAAATAGCTTTTTGGACTCAATGACTCTGACACGCCCCATTTCTCTTCCGTAGGTCTAGAATCAACCACTAAAAATAAAACATTTCAAAGACATAATTGAAATCTGTAATTCTACTTTGGAACATATTAATATTATACATTTATAGTGTTATAAACATATAATTATATCATAATAAAACAATTCTCTCATTTTATATAAGTTTAGATATTTTCTTTTATGATATATTTTGTGATCTGTTTTTGTTAATGACATTAAAGTGAAGCTTTCAGAATCCATATTCCATTTCTAATAGTTTTGTTCTAGCACATAGATATATATGTGAACTAAAATATATCTTACCCAAAGGGTGACATCAATCTGTACTTTTTAAGTCATGTCGATTTCTTGAATCTTTCCTCACAATATCAATCATGGATACATTTCCATTACTTTTAAAGGTTCTCATTGTCCTCCTTACACATATAACTGCCTGGAATGGCCACTGAAGGAGGACAGGAGAATTCTTGTAGCTCTCATGGTGGAAGCTGAGGGTGGTCAGAGGAAGGTAGAAGTTTTCTTTAAGTATTTTGGGTTCTGTACCAATATTATCTTTGTTCTGGTTAAGTGTCACTCTGTATATTGCTCGTGTCCTAAGTTATATGCACATATATAGGTATGTATTAATTTTGAGTAGATAGCAAATAAAGATTATGTGATTCTCCTCTTCATGTCTCATCTTCCATTATTACTCTACTCACTACTAGGCTCCTCTACACCCATTGATATTGTCCATTTTCCTGAACTCTATTTTGCAGTTGGAGCTCAAGGCTCTGACCAACATGATACGTTCTATTTATACATAGTGATTGCTCATATATTTTGCTGTCTTCAGAAACCTTTAACAGACTTTGCTATTTTAAGCTACTTGAGGGAAGGAGTCATTTAATTTTAAAACAGTTTACTTAGCATGCATTACAGCATCAAATAAAGCAGATGGATATACATTTATGTTAATTTTAATGCTTATTTCTCTCCCATTTCCTTTATATTCCATAAAAAGTGAAAGCAAAAACAAAATTTGGATTTTGTTTGTGTGGTTTTTATTTTTCAACCCCTTTGCATCCTGACTCTTCTTGCAGCTTTCAAATGTAGACAGATATTATTTATGTTACACATGATTCAAGTACTGTTTTGATTTACGTGGTACAATGTCTGATTTATGCTGTATATACAAATAAGGGGTCTAATATATTACTTCAAAGAATAATCAAGGTAAATAATATGTGCATGGAGCATATACTGCAAAAATAAATACCACAGAGAGACAGCAGCCCTCTCTGTGAGGTACGCATTTTCCTTGGTCATCTTCCACTGCCAAGAACTGCCCTCCCTAAAGGAAGAGTAAGGACCCTTTCTTTCATGTGTCAAACAAAAAGAAAAAATATTAGGGCTTTAGAAGTGTTCTATTTCCTTCTGTCTATTTGCCCATCCAATATCTATTTCTCTTGTCTAGTTTACTTTCTCAGATTATGTTTCCCTTTTTTTTATGTTTATGTCTGTCTGTCTTTTTCTCTGTCTTTTTCCGTCTTTCTTTCCATTGTTTCTGTCTCTGGCTCCTAATCTCACTCTGCTTCTCTGTCTGCTCTCTCTTTCTCTCTCTCCCTTTCCCTATTTTTGTGTTTGTGTGTATCTCTCCCTGTGTGAACATACACACACCCTTTCCCATTTCCTAATTTTCGCTTTATCTTCTCATATTTATACAAAAATATAGATACATAATTTACACTTTATGGGTTGAACTCATTACTGTTCTGCTCTCTTGCATAATAAAAATCAATCACACTAACCCACTTACTGAGCCGAAGTTCTTCCTTACAGTCGACAAACCTCCTAAGAATCTGAAAATGAAGTGTCTTATCCATAATAATGACAGCATGCATTAGATTTGCATAGTGCCTTTCAGTCAAATTGTGATACAGCCCATTTAGACCTCTGATTTCATGAATGTATACAGAATTTTTTTAACACAATGACCTTGACAAGCCTCACAGTGAAGTTTGATTCAGAGAAAATACCACCTAAGAGAAAAGTCATTTACATCTAGCATCACCATTCCATGCTTGTATTATACAGTTTAGGAAAGAGGAGGTGAAAGACATGATTAGATTATTTGTTGAATGCAAATTATTTATTAATCACCATTTTAATTGCATAATATGCCATACCCCATTTTATTCTCTGTGCCACGTGTTTATCTAAGTTATTTTTGTTTTATACATGAGTAAACTTAATTCCAAAAAAGTAAGCTAACTTGTTTAGTTTCATAGGTTTAAGAAGTGATATGTTTGGGATTCAACTCCAGAGTCATGTACATAAAAATAAACCTATATTTTCTTGCTGTATCTTTTCCATTCTCCCATTCTCAGTGCTTCCAAATTCCTATGAAAGTTTTAGATTTTTATTGAATAATTTCACTGCTTATTAAAAATTAGCTTACTTGAAATAATCCACTCAGCTTTTTTTTTTGCCATTGTAGTCATTGGGTTGTTAAATTATTAGTATATTTTTTTCCCAAAAGTTAACAGAGTAAATTCTGAATGGCTAAAATGCATAGCTGAATAACATATGTATAAGGGTGGAAATCAGTTTGTTATCAAAAAGTAGTTAGAAGCATTATTTGTGGGGAATGACAGTAGCCAGCCCTGCTTCTTTTGAGGGTATTCACTGAGGGCACTGATAACCAGAAGTAAAACAAACAAACAAAAAATATAAAAAACTTGAAGTTGTTCTGATTTTCTAGAAATATTAGTTTTGTGGAATTGAGTATGCTGAATGATTCAGCGGACTTCCCACATTTCATGGCAATTGACATTTGCTGAAAATCTCATGGCTGGATTCTATTAGGCAAATTTACTTCTCTGACATTTTTTAAGCCTCACAACATCCTACGTTGTAGATATAATTGACCTCAATTAAAAAAAAAAAACCCTAATCTGTTCCTAGGATAATTTTGTGATGTGTTCCAAGTTAGAGAACTGAGAGGTGGTAAGTAAAATGAGGATTTAAAACAAAATTATTTATTAAATCCAGTAATGCCTACCGAATCATCATTCTTCCCAATCCACATCTGGACTGAACTTTATACATTGAAGAAATACATCTAGTTTAGCATTGTACAATCCACCCAATGATTGCAGGACCACCTCATGAGAATGATAACCTTAATGGTAATATTTTTTTTAACCTTCAATTAGATTGAAACATAAAATTAACATTTATCTCAGTTTGCTCATCATCAGTATCCATAGTTAATTAAAATTTTAATTAAGCAGCATTCTAACTTGTCAGAATTCATGAGCATCTCAGATCAAAACGTTCGTAGATATGTGTTTGAAAGCAGGTGCTGTCAGAGGTACACACACAAACTTATTTTTGCCATTTTTAACAGTTAATTTTAGATATGCTTGCATATTATTTAGACAGAGACGTATTCAGAATATCTAGTTCATGAACTTGACAGGGACTCAAGACTCTGTCTCTATTCCTAGTTCCGCACTGGACTGCTCCTTCAGGCTTAGCAAGGAGCTCACTGTACGTCCCTATCCTCATCTCTAACACCAAAGTAATAACTCCAACCTACCACTCAGGGATCTGTAATGATTAATTGGATAATGTCTGTTAAGTGCTTCTAGCTACTTAGAATAAATGTACTATATAGCTATTAAGTGTTGTTATATTATAAGATACTATTCCAATGTGGTATCAGTGACTATTACATGATTATGAGGAAAATTACTTCCTCTGATAGTATAAGTGCAATACATATCAATTAAAAAATATATTGTAATACATTCAGACTGAGTGAACAAATCCCAGGCAGCATTCTACACTGTTTTTTGGTTGCATATGTAATAGTGCTCACTACCTGCCATGCACTTCTGTAAGTACTTTTTCCATATAATAATTCTATGTATAGCCTGACCAGGCAGTGGCGCAGTGGATAGAGAATTGAACTGGGATGCAGAGGACCCAAGTTCAAAACTCCAAGGTCCGCGGCTTGAGTGCAGGCTCCTCCTACTTGAACACGGGCTCACCAGCTTGAGCGCAGGGTCTCTGCCTTGAGCGTGGGATCATATATATGACCCCATGGTGACTTGAACTCAACGTCACTGTCTTAAGCAAGGAGTCACTCACTCTGCAGTAGGCCCCTGGTCAAGGCATATATGAGAAAGCAATCAATCAACAACTAAGGAGCTGCAGCAAATTGTAGCTTCTCATCTCTCTCCTTTCCTGTCTGTCTGTCCCTATCTGTCCCTGTCAGTCCCTGCCTATGTCTCTGTCACAATAACAGTAATAATAATAATTAATAATAATTCTGTGTATAGATAATATTTGTTCACTTTTCTTCTATGAGGAACCTGAAATACAGACACTAATATGACTTTTCGCAAAGCCACAGAGCTAGTAAGGGCTAGAACTAGTGCACAATGCTTAAACTGACTTCAGACCACCTGTGCTTAACTACTCATTTATACTGTATGTTTCTTCTGTTTACATTTACATTATATATATATATATATATATATATATATATATATATATCTTTACTCAATAACTGGGAAGTATTTTGTTACATATCTCTTGATTATATATCTTATTGAAGAGGAATTATGCAAGATTAGTCCAGGAAGAGCCACCAAGGACAAAACTTTAAGGAAGTATTGAGCTATAAAATAGGCGAGAGTGGGGATCAGAAATGTACCAGCTGGAGCTTCCTGTTCCATAAATGCCTGCCACTTACTTCCTATTCACTGGGTTAGATATTTTTAAGTTTAGTATCATCTTGAATTTAAGTGTCTTCAATGCTTTTAAATGCTGATAAATTAAAGAAATGTTATGTGAAGTTATTTTAAAACATCTGTGAAGAAAGAGATGCTTTTCTTTTCCACTCTTTTATCAATTAGGATAATTTTGGCAGTAAACAAAAGAAAACCCTAACACAAAGTGTTTAAAACCATCAAATGAATTATTTTTAAAATAAGAAATCTAGAGATAATGTGGTTTAATTTAATATTTTATGTAGCATCTTAACATCATCATCAAGAACCCAGACTTTTTCCATATTTCTCCTCTATATTCTTCACCCTGTGCCTTGACAATCTTCTTTGAACTCTCTGGCTTCACAAATGAATGTGGTTTATTTCTCTTATCAAGGAAGAAAGGGATGTCTATTTGGTAGACAACTATAAAGAGCCTGTTATTATTCTTATATTTTCTTGAATGTACTTCATTTTCTCATTCCTGATATTCCTAGTATAAGAATAAATTGTTTTTAAGTGCTATTAACTTTAACTTTAAACATGCCATACCGCAAGTTTTATACAGCAGAATAACAGAAAGGTGTAGACCACTCAATTCTGTGGCACTACACTGAACTAACCTTTCACCTAATTTTATGACTCTGAGGATGACTCATGACTCATGTTTTTCAAGTTCAAATGCAGACAGTACCCAAATTCAATAATCAGACCCACTGACATTTTTGTGTGATGTGTATGTTCTCCTAGATGTCATATCAACATGTAAAGTTCAACACAATCACACACAAACTCCACTGAACCAGTTTGTTCATTTCTAGACTATGCTCTCTCTAATATATTATTTACACTTTGGTTTTTAAATTTTTATTTAGCATAATTTGGTGATGTACATTTATACATATGCATACACATATATACATATTATATGCATATGTAATTTATATACTTAGTTTAAATATACATATGCATATATGTGTGTGTATCTGTGTGTGTGTGTATATGTGTGTGTGTGTGTGTGTGTGTATATCTGTTGGAATGGACTCTAGGGAACTCTTAAGTTTAAGTACCTAAAATAGTCATATCAAATTTTTTGAAGAATTAATTAATGATCCTAATGATCAGAACATTATTTAAATTTCTTTTCTATGAGACAGCATGATATCATTTGTACAGATTTTATTACAGTGAAAATCCACTCTTTGCTGTAGCTATTCATATATGTAATTATTTTGTTACTCCTATTAGGCTATAATAATAAAGGCACAACTAAACTTTAATTTTTAATTTTTATTAAATTTTAATTTATTATGTGTACATGGATTCAAGTGTCCCACTAAATATAACTCCCTCGCCTCCCACCCTGTGTCCCTTTTTATACCCCCTTTTCCCCCCTCCCCCTAACTCCCTTCTCCCTTCCCTCTAGGCTTTGCTGTCCTGTTGTACAACTAAACTTTCTTTACATAATATATAATTTTCTCAGCTTTCTTCATTTTTATTTTTGCATGACTAAAAAATACCATATAACAAAGGACAATATTTAAATATATTTAAAATTGTTGAGTTAGTATATAACACGCCACTCCAAGTGTAAGGAATATAGTATGTTGAATTTGTAGCAGGGCTAGTGTTCTCTGAAATTCATTAGAAAAATGGTAGTTTCAATAGTCATAAATTCATAAAATACTTTCAAGGTATATTTTATTTAGTTTTCACCAAAATTTGAGGTAGTTGATCAAGAATTGATATTACCCTTTCTCTGTGTAACAAAAACTTGAAGTTAAAAATAGTTTCTTCACAAATTCAAAACTAGAATGGGCTCACAGTTCAACTAAATGCTGTGGGTTCTTTTCATTACAGATATTTAACATATGCATATATCTCTATTTCCTTTGTACGTCTTTCAGCACACAAGACAGTGTCTTGCACCTTGTAAATAATATATATTATAAATAATTTGATTCAAATTTTATTTGATTTAGCCCTGGCCAGTTAGGTCAGCAGTAGAGTGTCAGACCAGTGTGTGAATATCCTGGGTTTGATTCCTGGTCAAGGAACACAGGAGAAGTGACCATTTGCTTCTCCACCCCCCCCCCTTTATCTCTCTCTTCTCCTTCCGCGGCAGCCATGGTTTAGTTGGAGCAAGTTAGCCCTAGACACTGAAGATGGCTCCACGGCCTAGCCTTAGGCACTGGAATGGCTCAGTTACTGAGCAATGGAGCAGCAGACCCAGCTGGGTAGAGCATCCCTCCATATGGGGCTTGCTGGGTGGATCCCGGTTTGAATGCATGTGGGAGTCTGTCTCTCTGCCTCCCTGCTTCTCACTTAAGAAAAATAAATTCTATTTTATTTAATAGTAAAGAACTATTAAAACAAGAAATGTGCAAGCAAAAAGAATTACTGCACATCTAACATTTTGTGTACATGTTGATATAACAAAATTATTTTTATTTTATTAGTTCAACATCTATGGCCTTATCAAAACTGTGACAAAACTGAAAGTAAGTTCTGTCTTCCTTTTCTTTATTTTATTTTTAAATTCTGAACATTGAAGTTATTGTTAAAATAAAAAAAATATTTTTATAAGCTAGAGTCAGAATTCAGCTACAGATGGAAAATTGATGCCAAATTTTTGTGATTATTATTTCTTTATTTTTAATTTTAATTTTTTTTAGTATTTTTCAATTTAATTTATTGGGGTAACTTTGTTTAACAAAACTATATAAGTTTCAAGTGTCCAATTTTATAATATATCAACTGTATGTTGTCTTGTGTGTTCACCACTCTAAGCCCACTCTCCTTTCATCACCATTTATGTCTTTTCTATCAAAATACGTGTTTAGAACTTAGTGAGAAATCAGATGTAAATCATGAATTGTAAAACCAGTTCCAGCATAGCTGTAGGTAAGAAATGGGATGATTAATCCAGACTATAATGAATATAAATAGTGTTCTACCTGCTCTATTAGGTGAACCAGAGGAATTAGTCAAAAGAATTTGTCTTGAAGACAAGTAAAGAGTGAGTCAAATGTACACTTTAAAAGGCTATATTGTTGTGGATTTATAAATACTGAGTTTCCACCACACTCTAGTCACTGACAATAAAAATACAAAAATTTCTTTATTGAAAATAAAAAAAATAAAAATCTGGTGTCCACTAACTTTACAAAGCTGAAATCGTTAATCAAATATTATATATCATATTAATTATAAAATGGGTTTAGCTCTTTGTCAAATATAAGATACTGAAATTATGTCAATGCTTTAATGACTTCATTTAGTTTATTTATCTTCCCTTCTCTCTATAAATATTATTGTTATGAAAGATTTATATCCAATTTGTTAAATTGAAATATTAAACTAAATACTGAATATATCCATTTTAAAATTAAAATGAATATATTTATAATTTACTATAAAAAGTACTTATTTGTCAATCTATTATATATTTCAGATAAAGGACAGAAACTTAGCTTTGTGAATTATGTTTTTTTAAAAACATCTTTTTAAGGTGATTAAACTTCTTGTTTATATCTGGTTTAACAGATCGTCTATGTTTGCTGTGTATCACACATGATAGCATTAATTAAGAAAACTATATAAAGCCAAATTTTCCTTAGTAATACAAGTCAATTATTTATCCACTGTCAGATCTTGAGAAAACATATATTTATTGTACAACAAGAATGTGGTAGCTTCTCTTATGTCTACATATATATATATATTAGGATATTCTGTCAAATGCTGGAGGCATACAGAAGTTTAAGATCAAAAGAAAATTAATATAAATTTTTTGGAATCTTGAGGAAGAAAAAAGAAAGTGCATATATTTCTTTGCCTACTGCTTATGGCTTGAGTTTTCATCAACATCAGAAGAAAAAGTCAATTTTAATAACTAAAATTGAAGAAAATACTGTATTAACTTAAAAAAAATACAGTGAAGGATTAATAGGTTGAATGGAACACTCCTGAAAAAGGAATCTGTAGAGGTGGCATGTATGTAGGTCAAATTGCAATGGGAAGTGAAAATGCCGGTGGGAGACGGAAGTCTAATCAGGATGAGGAGAGATGAATCTGGGTACCCCTGGAGGATCATTGCCTCCACCCTTCCAGTGACTTTGTAGGCAACTGGTTCAGCTCATCTGAACTAGTTCAATGAAAAAAAAAAAACCAAAATCCACAATATCCAGGGCAGAGCTCGTGAACTTTCTTCCTTTAACTCAGTCACTATTTCAACCAGAAAACACCAGTCATAACAGAGCTTCTAGAGGGCCAAAATCTGTGGCCACTAGAGGGCTGAGGGCTCTCTTCTCGAGCTTTCTTGCAATAAATCCAGTCCAGCCTTATCTGATTTTAGCATGATTCTAGGGATTATTGAGGGATTGGGGAGCATACAAGTCATCCCACTTCTCAGTTTATATATTTCTCCCAAATAATTTTATATATACATGTCTATATTATATATAACAATCTTACAGTACCAGTGGTGGGTTTATCCCTGGCCCCTATAATATAAGACAACACTCTTATTTCTAAGTGCAAAAGCAAAACCTAGCCATTTTATATTAAATGAAATAAAAAGTTATGTCAATTTCTTCACAGTTTTGTTTTTTCATTTGAAAATGTTTCAATGCAAGCTTTTACTGATCAATATATACTATCTTAATCAATGTATTTTAGAGAAATCAATCTTATGCTTCTATATAGTTATGTTCAGATGACTACATTAGTTCAGTGGCATTCTCTGTTCAATGATCTCATATTTTTTTTCTAACTGACCTCCTCACCTAAATAACCAGCAACTTATTTCTTATACCAAATTCTATTCCTTCCTCCTTCCTTCCTTCCTTCCTTCCTTCCTTCCTTCCTTCCTTCCTTCCTTCCTTCCTTCCTTCCCTCCTTCCTATTCTAAATACAGGCCTCATTGATTTTAACTCAATTATCTATTTGATACTTTCACTTAGCTCCATCTGTTTACTATAAATGTCCTCCTCTAAATTATCATTAACTTTCTGCCTTTATTGCCATCTTACTTGGCCTTCCCGTTTACATTTTTCCTCTCATAAAACCAAATCTCTTTCACTGAGAAGCCAAAGCCAACATTTAATCAGATCACACCACTCCCCTTTTGCTAGGAGCAAAATCCAAGCAGAGCTTCTGTGGCATCTGGCTGTTTTCTACTCCTTATAATTTACAATGTACCATACTCATTTTACTTCCCTCACTGTCCACCAGCCATACTTTCCTAGCATACCCTTCTCCGAGCTTTCTTCATGCTTTGTCCCATTCTTTCCTCAGGACTCAACTTAAATGCCTAATCGGAGAAGCTTCCTCTCATCCCTGAATCTCACACACAGCTGCATATTCACTCTCTACCCCTTTACTCTAGCTTTAATTTTTATTCATTAGTATTTATAATAAATTAATATAGTACATATTTCCTTATTTATTTTTTCACTAAGTATAAATGTTGTAAAACAGGGCATTTGACTTTCTAGTTTGTTACTGCATCCTCAATACTTAGCATATTGCAGGTTCTGAAGAATTATACATTAATTAAAGTGCTTGTTTAAATCACATGCTCTTAGTATGGAAAAATCAAGAAATTCCAAAATTATGTTACAATGCTTCTAGGATCTCTTTGTTTCATACAGACATGGCTCTTCTTTGTTGTTGATAATGTTATGGTTCTTAATATTTATTTAACAAAATAAAAATATAATACATTAGGAAAAGACAATAGAAATCTTCAAATTTGAATATGGAAATCACCCTGTAGAATTTTTTTTTTTTTTTTTTTTTTGTGATGACATAGAAAGAGAGAGAGAGAGAGACAGGAGTGGAAAGAGATGAGAAGCATTAATTCTTTGTTGCGGCTCCTCAGTTGTTCATTGATTGCTTTCTCATATGTGCCTTGACTGAGGGGTTACAGCAGACCGAATGACCTCTTGCTCAAGCCAGCGACCTTGGGTTCAAGCTAGTGAGCTATGCTCAAACCAGATGAGCCCATGTTCAAGCCGGCGACCTCGAGGTTTTGAACCTGGATCCTCTATGTCCCAGTTCGATGCTCTATCAACTACACCACCACCTGGTCAGGCTCACCAGTAGAATTTGATGACCAAAACATTTTGGCACACAGGGTGACAGAATAAGAATTCCAGTCTTAAATTAGGTAGTAGGTATTGTGTCAATCTAGAAAAATGCATGAATACTTTGAAAGTCCAACTATTCATAGCAAATCCATATTTAAACACAAACTTTACTTTTAAGTTACATTACTTTCTTTAATTTTTGTATATGGATTTTTTAAAGAGAAAGGTAGGATAAGGGAGAGAGAGAGAAACATTAAGTTGTTGTCCCACTTATTCATGAATTCACTGGTAGATTCTTATATGTGCTCTGACCGGAGATGGAAACCACAACTTGCGTGTATCAGGATGACACTCTAATCAACTGAGCTCCCTGGTTAAGACCTGGAGTTACTTTGCTGTTGGATCTGTGTATCCCTTTAAAAATGACTATAGCTATAATTTCTACATTTAGAAATTAATCACACACATGACTGGATTATTGCCATTTTGACTGCTATCCTAGGGCAGCCTTGCTCTGTTAGACTAATAAAAAGTGATTAGAACCACCCACCTATCATATCCTCAAACACTTAGAGAAACACAACCTATAAAGCCATTAGTCACATGTTCTTTTCTCTAAAAACATTATCTAGAATTTTCTCTCTTAGCTTTTCCAAATATTGGTAAGTTTTTAAATAGGACATAAAGATCATGTTGACTGATAAAAAAATGTGGCTGGCATTCATAATATAATTCTGTCAACTCTTAACACTGATAATAAAATAGCATTTAAATATCTCCAAATTATGAAAAACAGGCAATAGGAAATGCTAGCATCACAACTGATAGTGGAAAAAAAGGAAATGACTTGATTTCTGTGCACTTTTTAGCTGAATCTTCCTGCTATGGCTTGCTGCCAGGAATGTGGCATGCTCCAGGAACACCAAAATATAATCTCAAGTATTCAAGACTTTCTCCATCTCTGTAGGCTTACTATACCAATCCTCTGTGCCCAGAAGAATTTTAATAGCTCTTCTTTTTTCTGACATACTTTTATTCAAATTTCAAGTTAGAGCTCAAAGTTAATTTCCTCTAGGTGGCTACCTTCTCCCCACTTGTCCAAATGAGAAACTATCCATAAGCGTGTGGACTCAACTCAAATACCACAAATATCCTGAGACATCATGGATTTATTCACATGTTCATTAAAATCTTCCTTGGATTATTGTAATACATTATTGTCATAGAAGAGATCATCATACATCTTTGTACCTTTTACTGATTATTTTTATTAATTAAATTACTACAAACTAAAATTAATGGGTATATGATGTTAACATTTAACATATTGTTAACTTACTATTATAAAAGTTTATACCAGTTCCTACTCTTTACTGGATGGTCCATGTGGGTGTCCTTTGTTCTCAAATTCTGCAAACTTCGGGTATTATGAATTGTTAAAATTTCATAATGGTGAGAGAAAATCTATGTTGTTTTGTAGGTCTTTCACCAAAAGAAAACTAGAAAATGAAAAAAGTCATAAAACCATTATGAGTTTGGGATTATAGGGACTTTCTTTTTCTATTATACACATGTCACCTTTCATATTTGATTTGATCAATCAATTATACTTTAACAGTAACAAATGCACTTGCATTTGAAAATCTTTCTAAGAGTTTAACTCTGAAAAGACAGTCTTGCACTATGGTTAAGGTTTTTGAAGTAAAGACTCCAACAGGTTTAACTTGAAATTCTAGTATATATGCACTTGAAATACAGTTCATCATCTAGAATATAAAGGTGATAAAACCTACCTTCCTAGAGTTAAAAATGGTCTTATAAAATTGTGGACTTATAGAAATACCCAGCACATAATAGGCAGTCAATAAATGGTGGCAGTGTGGAAACTGATGATGAATGTGGCATCTCAGATTTATACATTTACCAATACAAAATGGAATTCACCTCTCTGTACTTGGACAGCTATTTCTCATGATGTTCTTTTCCCAAAAATAACAAATGTAAGAAAGCAAAACTAATTTGAATGTGATTATTTGTGTTGTTATCAAATATGGGTTTATGACATGTTATAGACTATTCTTTGAAGCAGATTAATTTCCTTTGTTCAATAAGAGAGACAGTACTATAAATAGGAAACACTTAAAGCTTTGTGGGAATTTGTCTTAAAAGTATTTAATTAAAATTAAATATACACTATGATATTTTGCTCATTATCTTGAAGTTAAAAGACTTAAATTAAATGTTTCAGAAGTTAATCATTTTAATGCAAATCTAAAATTCAAATTATAATTCTTTTAAAATGCAATAAATGAACTTTAAGAGACTATTACTCAGTTAAAAGTTTGTTTTTTTTAACTTATACTTTATAGCACATTGCTCCTGTATGTTAGAATGTTCTCAGTGCTGTTTTTCAATTTGATGATGTTAGTGTTCCCACTGGATGAAAATGAACAGCACTACAGAATTAAGCAAAGGCAGAAACAACTACAAGACAAACATATACATAAATTCAGTGACTGGAAAAATTTGTCTTTCTTTGTATTGAATGATAATTTACAAAATCCTAGACTTTAGAGACTTAGGAAGGTAATAAGAGTAAGGCAATTATGTGATCTATATCTTAAAAATTGAGTAGTAATAGTTCACCAAACATAGTGAGTAATTATTGTAGCAAAGAAGGTATCTCACATATGCAAACAGAAATGGAAATTTAAGATGCAGGCAGAGAAACTGTGGTTGTTGTTTGGGAAGCCTGCCTAGAAAACAGTCCAAAGAAGAAAGATAGTTAAGGATGGATTAGGTAAAAGTGAGAATATCTTACCCACTTTACTTATTTATCAAGAAACTTCTAAATCCTCAATGATTTTATCTTTCTCATAACATATACTGTGAATAGGAACAACATCATAAAGGACATAAGAAATAGCCTAGATTATCGGTTATTCAATGGCCTAGCCTTGCTACTTTTTCTACCTGTTACCTTACTAATAATTCTAAATTTCAGTTACACTTTCAGGTGATAACCTTGTCAAATACTTAGTAGAGAAAGTTAGAACTATCATTGAAAATAGAGATCAGGCTGACAGCTATGGTGAGGACTAGAGGGTTGGACAAGGTAGGTGGAGGAATAGAGGAAATAAGGACAAAAACAAAAACAAAAATACAGATTTCATGGACACAAACAACAGTGTAATGATTGTTTGGAGGGAGGAGGTGAAGAAAGGTGGAGGGTATGGGGCATAAATGGTGATGGATAAAGACTTAACTTGGGGGTGGACACATAGTATGGTGTACAGAGATGTGTTGTAGAATTGGGCACCTGAGACCTGTATAATTATGTTAAGTAGTGCCAAGCTTCTAGTTCAATAAAGAATTACTTTAACATTCTTTCTTAAGTATAAAATTTTATCTAAATCGACAATGGCCTTGTTGTTCTGTTTTCTTTTGTGATAGATAAATCATCTATTCTCTTATATAAAACAATCTTTTACCTAATTATTTAATACTTGATAGAATATTAAATTTTGAATGGGATGCCTTTAGGATATACAGTGCAGTCACCCACAGAATCTATTGTATAACAGCTTACTTACTGCTTTAGATCTGGTTGTTTTGCCAACTCAAAGTCACATTTTTTATGAAAGATCTTTTTATTTGGCGGGGGCAACTTGAATTACACTTTTTCTATTTTACATGTGACACTGATTTCTTAATTAAAATTTTCTTCTGGGAATATAAACCAAACAATTTATTTAAATAAATAAACAAGCAGGCCCTGGGATAAATAGCAAATCATCTTCTGCTTCAAAGGCAAAATTATTAAGAAATATTAGGTTCTAGCTGAGTCTCCATCCACTTCTTTCTTTCTCCCTAACATTCTCAACTTAACTTACTCTAGTTTGACTTCAGATTTATATTACTTACAAAAGGTCATCCATCCAACTCCCATGGACACAGCCTTAAAGATACTTGATCAGTTTCTTTACTTTGAAACTATTCCTCCAACATTTATCACATGACACTGTTTTTTTTTTCCCAGTTAGCATTCTTCCCCCTCCCCTATTTGCAATCTTTGCAGCCATATCACCTTCTATACAGACATTAAGTGATGAAATTCTTTTTTTTTTTTTTTTTTTTTTTTTTGTATTTTTCTTAAGCTGGAAACGGGGAGGCAGACAAACTCCCGCATGCGCCCAACCGGGATCCACCCGGCATGCCCACCAGGGGGCGATGTTCTGCCCATCCGGGGCGTCGCTCTGTCGCCTGGGGCAGAGGCCAAGGAGCCATCCCCAGCGCCCGGGCCATCTTTTGCTCCAATGGAGCCTTGGCTGCGGGAGGGGAAGAGAGAGACAGAGAGGAAGGAGAGGGGGAAGGGTGGAGAAGTAGATGGGCGCCTCTCCTGTGTGCCCTGGCCTGGAATCGAACCCAGGACTTCTGCACGCCAGGCCGATGCTCTACCACTGAGCCAACCGGCCAGGGCCAAGTGATGAAATTCTTGAGGACTCCCTTTGACTTTCTTTCCTTTGAGGTGTATGTACATTTTCTCCCTGTATCATTACATTTATGCTCACAGTTCTAATTATTATTTGGGTGCCAATGTTTCCAAAATTTATATTTTAATCTTGATTTTATCTGTTTACTTATAACATAAAATTTTCACTTTTAGCCAAGTACCCAGCTATTGCCATATACTATTCAGCATCATCACGTTTTATGCTGTATAGCCACATTAAATCTAACGTGCACAAAAGCAGGCATCACTGCCTGTTTTTTCTCCCTTCAATACCTGTTCCCTTTCCTGGTCCCTGAGAGTTGAATGGTATCACCCATTTCTGAAAATCAGACATCTAAGAATCACTCTTGAAATCTCCCGATCTGTTAATCCTCTCTTTCCCCATCTAATCCATTAACAAGCACCTTAAATTTTTTAAGCACAATTTAAAATTTTACCCTTAAAATAAGCCTTGAGTAATGCCACCTTTCTCCATACCCACTGCCATCTTCGTATCCCAAACTCTCTTCAGCTCTTTTTGTCAACGCTGTCTACCTGTCCCCCTTTTCCACTGTGTTTCCTTCCAGCTGTTTCCTGGTCACATCACTTTCCCCTCTACCCTGAAACCCTTTGATTTACTTCCTGTGAATTCAGGATGGAGATAAGATTTATGCCTTTTACAGCCTTGATTACTTAGTTAAAATCTCTTATTTGTCCTCTGTATTCAAATATTTTCTAGCCTTTCATATTTTCTAAGACTCTTCCTATTTAAGAGATTTTTATTCAGTTTGTTTCTTTTGTTTGGATTTTTTTCTAACCTTGTTTTCACTACTCTTTAGCTTTCTACTTAAAATCTCTCTGCATGACTTCCCAGGCTCTGCAGATCATTTTAGTCTATGCTCCTGACACGTGTTAGGTTGCAATTTTACATTTTTTTGCCAGGCTATTTGACTAATGTCCCTCTCACCGTCTACAGTAAGGGCAGGTTCAGTGCCACCACGATTTCTCCAGTACCTAACCTGGCAGATAGTTCAATCTTGATAAGCGCTCACCTGGAAGAACGAATATTTAATGATCTGGAATAAAAGGTATTGAAAATAATTATACAATGTAGGGATGTGCTTAATTTTTGTTTTTAGAAATTACACACAGCAGGAAAATAAAAAAATCTGAAGGAGCAGGGTTATTCTAAAAATATGAAAATTGGTTAGGAGGTTAACAGTCTACATTTTTGTTGACTGAAGATATTAAGGAAATAGCAGTTGGCTTAAAAAGAGTAAGTAAAATGGAAAAAAGAAAGTATTGGCCCTGGTTGGTTGGCTCAGTGGTAGAGCATCGGCCTGGCGTGCAGGAGTCCCGGGTTTGATTCCCAGCCAGGGCACACAGGAGAAGCGTCCATCTGCATCTCTACTTTTCCTCCTCTTCTTCCTCTCTATCTCTCTCTTCCCCTCCAGCAGCCAAGGCTCCATTGGAGCAAAGTTTGCCCGGGCGCTGAGGATGGCTCTGTGGCCTCTGCCTCAGTCACTAGAGTGGCTCTGGTTGCAACAGAGCGACACCCCAGATGGGCAGAGCATTGCCCCCTGGTGGGCGTGCCGGGTGGATCCCGGTTGGGCACATACAGGAGTCTGTCTGACTGCCTCCCCATTTCCAACTTCAGAAAAATACACAAAAAAAAATTTATGAGAATACTGGAGGGCTTGTTCAGGCAAGGCCAAGCTGGACCACTGAAAAGGGACCACATTAGCAAATGACTGGCCCCATAAGTTATAATCAGAGGTAGAAGAAGTGGATAAGTTTGCAGTAAATTACATATTACAAGACCTGAATTTGTTTGACATGGAGAATTCTAGAAGGATATAGAAATAAGTACACAGTGCACAGAGAGTAATGGACTGGCGAACAAATTTGGGAGTCACTGGTTCAGGTAGCAGAGCTATGAGCTGAACTCATAAAGACCAGACCACACCATGGAGACAATTACATTTTAGGAGAATGAACATGTTTGAGTCAAGGAAATAAATAAAATATGGCTACAAGTGTAGACAGAAAACAAGAAGAGAACTGATTAATAACAAACAAGCAAAATGAGACATTCAATAAGAAAGTGGTGAATGAAGATGAGGACTAAATAAAATAGTTCCCGTGACATTTGGTGATTAGAAACTCTTTCAGGAGCTATCAAGTGGATCCTTATTGGAGTAAGATGGATGGCAATGAATGTATTTGAGTTGAAAAGTAAATGGGAAAGAAAGACCAGCAGTTATAGTACAAACTACTCTTTAAATATCTTGGGTTGTAAAAGGAAATAGAGCAATACGGTGGTAGCTAGATTAGAAAGCATGGGAGGTAAGTGGTGTTTTCCAGTGAAATTTAAAGAAACCAAAAATCTTTACCCTCATATAGCATGTATTATGCTCATGCTAGCCACCAGCTTCCCTTCCTGCCCTGCAATGGAATGGAAAGGACTCCTGTAGGAAGCATTCTGGATCATCAGAGAGAATCTCATTCAAGCCCACAGGAAAAACTGAATTAGGTAAGTAAAACAGAACTGACGAAAGATCAAGTGGAATGTTAAAACTCAGAATGCTAAAAGGCCTCGTGAAAGGTCATTAAACTGCAGGGTTCAAGAATGCAGTTAAAAATCAGATATCCCCCATGTAAGGAAATCAATAATTAAGAAGGACACAATGTGAAATTACTAGAATAGAAGAAATTATTTATGGCTTTTTTTCTGATCTAATATATGAAGGATGACTAGCTTGCAAAGAAAGTATAAATAGCTTAGTAATTAAAAATCCACAATATGAACTATTCTTAAGATTTCAAGGGGGACTAAATAAGACAATATACCTAGAACTCTTAACATGTAAAAGCTGATAAAAATCATTCTTGTTCTCAATGACTTCCTCAATTGAAAGAAAATAGTGAACTGGGTTGATAATATTCTGTTTATGAAACTAAAAATAGCTTTTCATTTTCAAAAACATATGCAGTGTAATTATCACTAAAAATATATAGCATTCACTTTTTTAATGGGCTGAAGTTCAAGGCAGAGTAGAATTTCAGAGCCATAAATACCCCTTGCCTGGAGCTCCTGTTTCATTTATTCCTCAAAAGCTATAGAAAGATATTTTCTTCAGGTCTAACATTTCTATTCTTAGTAATTGTGCATCTAGAGGCCCAAAACAAATGAAGAGTGACTACTTTTGATATATGTATATGCACAAAAATGAACACAACAGATACTAATCTCAAACAAAGAGAATTAACTAGAAAAAAATTTTTAAGTCTCGCATTCTTCTCACTGAGAGTCCCAGTACTGGCTTCACACATATAGAACTAGGCAGTCAAGGTGTGAGTTGTCCATGTTTGTCACTCTTCTTGTGAATGTTACTCTCCACAGCATAGCCCAGTACCTCCAATTTTTCTATGTGAAAAATGAAGCTAATTTAAGATTGTTCCTAAAGCATAATTTCATTAGCACAATGCTTAGTACATAGTCAGCACTTAAGGTATGTTTTTTGGTTGTTTGTTTTATAAGTTTATCAAGATTCGGTTTACTATCTCAGGATGTTTACTTGTAAATCCTTTTCTGCTCTCCTATTCTTTGCATATAAAATATTCCATTTGCTCATCTGTAAAAAATAACAAAATCTTCCTCTTTGATGCATATATCAAGAATTATTACCTGCAACCCGATTCTTGCAGAAATAGCACACATGAGCTATTACCATGCAACCTGAATCTTAAATTGTTAGGAAGAAATAGTTGTGTACTACAGAGTCAAAGAGATTTTGACCTTGACTTTCAGTGTGTCTCTTTTCATGTTCCAGGGATGACATAATTTATCATTCCTTTTCTCAAGCCTATTGAGGTATAAGAGTGAGGGAACATTACTGCTTCCATCTCATAAGGTAAGTGAGGAAACTTCATGGGAATAAGTATCTGACATTACAGCAAGATCTTTTATTTTATACTGTGGCAGAAGTTTTGGTGATAATCTATCACTGAAATATGACATGAAGGAGGTGTTGAGGGTTCAGTTTCATTTACAGTTATTCTACTAAAGAGATTTCTATCTACACGACATTGTTTGTACATTCTAAAGTTCACAAAATGAGGAATGTGTTCTGTGATTTTCACTAAGGATGCTAGCTACAAAATAATGTTGAGGGACTTTATAGCAATGATAAGGGGATCCTATTCAAATCAAATACACTCATGATTCCCAGCAGTCTCAGGAAAAAAAAAACAAATGAGTCATTTGTTTGGTTGTAAATATACCTCCTAGAATACCCCCCATGGGAATCTTCTCTCTTTAAGTGTCCTTGAGGAAGAGTTCTCTGGTACAGTTAAGTGCCTAACATTATTAGAAACCTTAATTCTGTATCACCTTGTTCATGAAACAAAGTTTAGGCAAAAGTAACATTTCCTCTATCAAAGTCAGTTTAAAATACACATACAAAAGAACATTTTTAAAGTAAAAAAACTATTGTCATTCACCAAGAAACCTGAAACAAAAGTTAATAATGCCAGGTGTTCATACACTTCTTTTTGATTTGATTTCATAGAGAAGTTTTGCAGCTTATCTCTAAAAATCCTATCAAACCCGCTAAATGTATATACATAAAAAATAAAAATCTACTCATATATCTTTTTGACAATGGTGTGAGAAATATAGCAGCCACTCTGTGAACACAACCTACAGTTTTTGATATACTTTCAAGAGACACTTTGAAGGAACAAATGAATTTTTAATAAGCATCTGATAGAAAGTTGAATATTTATCTTTCTAATCTGAAGTAATGTAGAAATAAAGGTATGTTAGAAAAGGTACTCAATAATATAGAAAGTAGTAATGAAAAATAGCCAACTGAGTGCATTTCTGGAAGAAAATAATTTTAACTACACTTTTAAGGATGCTGTTACTCTTCAAGTTTAAGTGTTCCAGAATATTTAATTCATTTAACAGATAAATTTATAAAATGAAGATTAAGATTAAGAATTTATAATAAAAATGAAGAACTCATACAGATTAAATATTAGGACAGAATCTTAGTTTTTATTTGCTAAGTCACGATTCATTTTTTCTGAAGTGTGCTTTTTATAAATCTTCAGTGTTGCCAATAAACGCATGTAGTTTTGCAGGGAATTCTTTGCATGCAAACATTCACACAAATGCACACGAGGTCCCATTGGAGCAATAAAGCCGCGCCTGGCACCCTAGCAGATGGTGCTTTAGTTCCTGGCAGGTGAGGAAGGTGGGGAAGACACTTGTCATCTCAAATCCCAGAGACCAACACTTCCAACTCAGAAATAAACATATCCCACTTATAAATCCCTCAGGCAGAAGAGGCTGCTACAGCAAATCATTCTAAACCACGCCTCCCTGCTGTATTCCAGTCAAAAGAAAATAAAGAGGTTCCTTTTGTTTAATAAAGCAACTGCAAGTTTCCCTTTCATGCCTCTCCTAGCTCTTAGCATTCCCCACAACAGTGGCCATTTAATCAAAGTTCCTTTTAAACTTGTGAATGTTAGCGGAATCTCTCAAGAGGGCTGATTCCCTTCACTTTGAAGTCCATTTTGACCCCAAATGCATTCATCTGGGCTGCCTACATTTTTTCCTGTGCTGTCACGTAATATATACTTCACATAAAATAAAGAACATTGACCTTGAAAGAGGAAAAAATAAAAACACACACACACATACACACACAGTTAGCAACCCCGACCAGAATGTAGGCTCTGTCAAAGTAATTTCTTATTCCATTTTACTGAAGCAGTGCCATACTTTATCACTTCTGAGTTCACATCTTACAGCCCAGGCAACCCACTTCAATCGGTAAAGTTGCTCAGCTAAAGTATACATGTGCTTTCCAGGTTGTCATTGCGGTTTCAAGTGAGAGAGGTATCCAGCAGGTGAAATACAACTTAAATGGGGAAAAGAATGGGACCTTGAAACATTTGATCATCTATAATTAACAGTTCTGATATCTGTCATTTTCTCTTCTTTTAAGAGGTGATATGCAGATGCCCTGAAGCTGAAAGGTCAAGATGCTTAGTGTTGAAGGCACTGACTTATATCACCCTGAATCCTTTCTTCAAGTCAACATCAGAAATAGAAATAGAAATAGGGAAAACAGGTATGATCATCGCAGCTCTATTTGACAGATTGTCACCTTTCTGCACTGTTATTGTGACGCAAAATTTCACGAAACTTCTCTAAATGTTTCCAGCCTATTAGCATGTTAAAGGGCTTTGTGGTCATCATGCTTTCGTTTTGAAGCTAGGGAGGTTTCATTATCCTTGTTTAAAACTCTCTCAGAAACAAGATTGGCAAGAATTTCTTTATATATTTTCCTTAGAGGTGGCATGGGAGGCATGGATTCTGCAAAGCAGGCAGGGTGCTGTTCTGCGTGGCATTGAGAGGCAATGCTGGTTTGAAATAATTCTGCTAATGTGAAGCTATCCCCATTAAAACATAAACCATAAATGTGGAAAGCAATTTGCTCAGTAGCGGAGAACTAACAGGGTTTCTTATTGTGATTCAACAACAAGGAACAGGGGGAGGCAATGCTGAAAAAGCTCCCCTAACTCTTTTTAGTTTGTTGAAATGTAATTTTCTTCTGTGAAACCAATGCAAAACGTTGAAATAATTTCTTTTAAACTAGGAGACTATACATTTCATGCAAATTAACATTTTTTCCAACTTCAATAAATGCAATCACTCTTTTATCCGCTTGGTCCAGATGGGAATTTAATAAAAACATGAACCTCTGATACTGTCGACAAGTGAATCCACAGCTAGGTCAAAAGTTGATGTACTTAAAGTTCTAATCAGTTTGGTCATATTTTATATAGTCCTTCTCTTTCACTAACAATTGATTAAAGTTCAATAAAGATTTTCTGCCAACATGAAAGATTGATAAATATTAATAACAAATATATTGAAAATCAATAGCATTATTAATAGAATCTTTCCCACATAATAGGGTCAAAATCAATAATAGCATATAAATATATCAGATGCCGAGATACTATATATTATGATACTAAAGTCAAAATCAATAGTACCAATCAAGGATTCTACTTTATTATTTATACTTATAATAACAGATATTTCACTGGTATCATTTTATTTTATTAGATACAACATGAATCAGGTAAATGTAAATGGCAGATGCCATAAGTGATTCTAATACATTTATCTGTTTAAAATTTGTGGTTAGCTCATTTCTTTTTATGGCGAAAAATCCCACTTGCGAAAAATAAGAAACAGAAATATCATCCTTTTTTTGTCTGTTTTTAATGGAAGCACCTAATAGTGAGTCAAGCAATGGCTTGCAATGTGCATTCCACTGAGAAAATAATGCCACCAGGGCACAAGGGCATCCTCTGCTGGCCTCCCCAGACCCTGTGTGCAAAACACCAGCTCCTGTGTGCTCTGCTCAGGTCAGCCCACCTCACAGCTGGTGAGTCGCCACTTTCCATCGCTTCACCTCTTGGCAACAACAGATGCCTCTCACTTAGACACAGATGCTGAAGATTCACCCATCTCTAACATTAGCCTTGTGTTCTGGACTAATTGGGCCAGCAGAGTTATAATTAAGATTTGAATAATTAGATAACGGATATGATTACTTGTGTAATTAATCCTCATATTGAGTCATCATGATCTGTCCTGGGCAATGACCACTGGTCTACACTTAATTCAAATCGAGATGATTTATTTTGAAAGTGAAGCATTACTAAAAATATCTCTCACTTCTATGCCAGAATTAATGTACTTTTTCAAAAATATGACATTATGTATAGACATACAATTTTTATTTTTCAAGTAAATTTTATAGCGATCTGCTGGATGATTAATACTCATTTTAATTCATGCCAATAACATTTGGATTTTTGTTTGTTTGTTTGTTTGTTTCTTAAAATGTTACTTTGGCTTCTGCATTGTCCTGGTGCTTAGTGACCTGTGCCCACATTTACACCACATTTAAAAAGAGTATTGTTGTTTTTTCCACCTTTCTCACTAAGTTGACAGTGTAATGAAAGCAGACCCATAAAAACATATTGAGGATGAACCTTGTCCTCTTTCTTGTCTGCACAGATCTATAGACATTGGAATTTCTCATGGTTTGGCTATAAGTTTCTTCTCTTATCTCTCTCTATATCTTGGCCATATCTGTGATTACAAAATATTTATAATTATATGGTAGAACTCTTTTGCTAAAAGACACCTAGAGTCATTAGTCCACAGCAGACCTATTAGATCTCTCCTCTCTGCTGATCTTGCACAAAACTGGCCCATCTTAATCCATCTGTCTCTCAGTACCAGAACCACCAGCTCTGAATTTTAGTCTTCATATTCATTCCTCTCATCTCTCCTTCCCATTACCCTCACACTACAATTGATCACCCAGTAATGTTGACTTTTCCCTTTAAATCCACCCATTTCTCTCCATCCAATGTAGGAGAATGCTGATATATTTCTTAAATAATGTAAAAGTTTTCTTCCCTCTTTTTTGCCTCATTTCCAACCTCCTTCTTCATAATTGCCAGGACCTCCTCTCACACACCTGTGCACCTCCATCTTGCTTGGACCACATTGGTTTATCTCAGTCCTTTAAGTATACCTGCCTCCCACCTGCTGTGGCATGGGTTCTTTTGTTACCCTCACATGGTCTACCATGATGGAGGGTTATCTCCCCCTCCACCTAGGTAACTACACATCCTCAGAGCTCTGTTTGAACATCAGTTCTTGAAGGCTCCTTCTGTCTCCCTAAGCCAAGCCAGGCTCTTCCTTTCTACACCCTCCTAACACCACTCACATTTCTTTCAGAGTACTTTCCACACTTGTCTATACATGCTTTTTTGGTAATTACTGTAGCTTTTAGATACACTTTACTATTAAATTAATGAATCACAAGATAATACTATACTGAAAAAAGGGTCAAAATTTGTAATTAGTAACAAAATATGGAAGAGGTCTCAAAAATCATTACTCTATTTATAACCTGGCCATGCATAACAAGTGTTTTTAAAGAACATAAACTTTTATATATGTGTTTTTTGTTACAAAGTTATTACTCTAGTATAATTAGGTGACTACACAGCACAGGACAGCAAGGTTATAAACAAATTTAAGACATAGTTTGGGCCTGCATACAGTGTATAATTTATTAATTAACATAATCTGTACAGAGAACATACTAAAGCAATATGGCAAATGTAATAAAATAATTCAGCTGATGGCTGGAGATCAGGGAGAGCTTCATGGTGAAAATGCTATAAGTTTTCAGTTTTGAAGAAAGAATAAGAATTAGCCAGGAAAAGTATAAAGAAGTAGAAGGGTAAAAAGGGGAAAGGCAGGTACATTTCAAGCACTGTGAACAGCACAGACTAACTGCACAGAGGGCCAAACACGGATATAGGCGAGTGCATGCATGTGCCTGTGAGAGCACACGCATATTCATGAGACTGGAAGTTATTCACTGTGACTCAAGTGTAATGCACATGGGAAGGGATAGAGAGAGATAAGGGGGATGAAAGAAGTTGAGTGTGTGTCCTCACATTTTATGTGAGAAAGTCTGAGCTAATTTTGTTGATATCAGCCTACAGGCTTTACCCCAGAAAATGGTAAGGTTAATTGGTATTTTTATAGATAACAGATGGGGGGCCCGGGTGTGAAACAGAAGAGACTGGAGACCAGAATATCAAAAAAGAGGAAGAGTTCCTTCACAAATGAGAGCCTGCATTTGAGAGAACAGCAAACACGCAGGTGGAGTTGCACAGATAAGGAATAAGGAGGTAAAAATGAGGACCAGGGCACATGGAGGAAGTGGGGGATATTGTCATAGATTATGTCATAGATATGTCATAGATTATGAGGACACTCGGGTTTCAAACGTGCGTTCTGGGGAAAGTGGTAGGTTTAACAAACATATTTTAGCTTATCTGACTCACAAATTAAAGTCCTACAGATTAATCTCCTGTTTGTTTTTAGATAATATTCTAACCAAGAACACAAAAAAATGAAATGGGGGTAAATTGGTGAAAACTAGATTCCAGTGCAGTGGTTGTTGGAAGCCATATTAGATGATGGTAAAACTCCCATTTACCTTTATGCTTTCAACAATATACATCTACTTATTCTTCCTTTTTGTTTGTCATTTAAGGTAACAGGTGGATTCGTGAGATACCTTGGGAGTACAGTTCCACTTTGTGCTGAAATATCAACCTGTTTCTTCAATGTGTACATCTTAGAATAAGAGGCTAATTATTCTGCTATTATTAGAAATTAGACCTGGGATTTTTTAAGTTGCTGCCTCTTTGAGTTGGTTTTTTTTTTTTTTTTTGGACATATATAAATTTGTTTAAATTGACAAATTTGTTAAAACTGTCAAATTTGTCAGGCACATTCTTGAAGAGATCCCTGTTCATATGATTGTTCATGTAGGTGTTTTCCAGGAGCAAAGCCCAGGGGGCCTGCTGCCTGGACCAGCAGGCTCTTCTGCGTCCCTTCACTGCAGAATGATTATGAACTTGGTTTGGTTCAATATGTCATGCCCTTTGAGAATGTATACAAATTGAATTTATGTAGGATTATTTTCTTCTAATTTTTCCATTAAAAATAGCTCAGTGGTTAGAAGAGAAGATGAAATTTTTAAAATGATATAAGTGCATGATCTCACAAGAAATACTAACAAGAGCCACAATCTAGACATTAAAATGAGGAGTTCGTAATCAAAGCCTAGGATGGAGTTTGGACTTATGTCTCTGACACCTCATTGGAAGTCTGTGCTGGACTCCGTGTCAGATCTATTTGAATGCAGTCAGTTGGGAGAAGAAAAGTTGCCCTGGTCAATGACAAGTGAGGACTAACAGAGAGGAAACATTCAGATAACCGGCTCTTGGGCTGAGAGTTGACAGATTGCCTTACATTTAACTGACGGCTTCTGTATCCTACTTTCTACCATTATTTCTTTACTTTATGAAAAACAAAACAAAACTTGCCACTTGGTCTGCATTTGCTGTGTCCCTGAATAAAACAGCCAAGCTCAAGCTGTAAGTAAAAATGCAGTAAAAGGGAGCACAGTGTTCGTTCCCTGCCACTGCAGTTGTGCGAGTAATGCCGACCAGGACGGGACAGTGTTGCCCAGAGGAGCTGCCATCTCCCAGGAGATGTCAGTGGGAGGGGCCTTGCTGGCAGAAGGCAGGAGATCGGAGAGGGAAACACAAGAATCTGATTTCCCAGAGCAGGAGTGAGCACCTGGGGAGCCTTCACAAACAGCCAGGGGAGACTGGGCGGGCGCAGGTGCAGCAATCAGGTCAGCGGGTCCTGAGCCATCATGAAGGCGGTACGTGATGAAAATAAAACTCCACTTTATTTTCCAGGTTTAGACATTTGAGTTGAAACAATAAATTTCAGTTTTTCATCCTCTGGGTAAACAGTGGCTTTCCTAGCTTGAAATTATTAAAGGCCCTGGAGGGCAAGGTTGTAGTTGTGTTCAGGGACAAGGATCCTGGCATCTAGAGAGGTGGAGAGTGTACAAGGGGGATACCAGCAAAATATAGGGTCCTGGGCCCTCCAGTCAATATACTAGCAACATCCCCAGCATCAATGTGCTTTCTATAACCTGGGCACTTTGCTAACACACATTTATTATGCTGTATCGTCATATAAGCACCTCCGAGGTCATTACTATTATCTGTATTGCAGTAGAGAAGGAAACAAGGTCCTTAAAAAGTAACTTGCCAAAAGTTACTAGGAAGTGGCGGAGTTACACTGAAAATGCAATCTGTTGAACTGTAAACTCCTTTCTTTTAACTGTTACAATATTACCTTTTTCATAGGGACTCTGCAGTCCTAGATGTCTTCCTGGTAACTCCACTGGAGTTGCAAAAAAGAATTACTTTCTTTGAGAATTTGTTACTCATTAAGCACTATGATGGATGCTTACTGGCACCTCTTCTCATTTAGTTCTCAAACCAACCAATGAGAAAATGTAAAAATGTAGATTTTATAGCTTTGAACCACAAGAAGCAAAGAGTACTCTCAGTCTCATTTTGTCACCACCACATTTGTTTCTTTGAAGAGGGTTTCTCTTCCATATTTCTGCAAAACAAAGCATGTTTGGCACTTTTTTTTCTTACTTTCTTGTTAATGAATTCAGCTCAACACTACAGAACAAATTATTTCATTCTTTTTTTCTGAATGGTATCTTTCTTTCTCTCTCTCTCATACACAGATATGTGCATGCACACACAATCATGGTTTTCCCAATTTAATCTATTAGTAATAACACAAAGCAGTATGTATTCATGTTGATTACAAAATTTAACTCATGATGTCAAGATGGATTTAAACAAGAACATAAACAGACATCCTACAACTCATTTTTCTGCATACTATATTACAGAAGCCCTATGGAAATTGTGTGTATACATATCTATCTATCTATCTATCTATCTCTATAGATATAGGTATAGACATATATACACATATTGGTGCA
The DNA here is from genome assembly GCF_036850765.1 of Saccopteryx bilineata. Lineage (NCBI taxonomy): Eukaryota > Metazoa > Chordata > Mammalia > Chiroptera > Emballonuridae > Saccopteryx > Saccopteryx bilineata. The sequence continues at coordinate 288,692,936 of NC_089490.1, forward strand.
TTTATGTGAATGAATAAATGTGTATACACACACACACACACACACACACACATATATATATACACACATTTATCTGTTTATCTATACTTTTAGGGTCTTTTGCTTGCTTTCTGAATGCTTCATTTCAGTAAACATCTTATATGCAAGCCACATATATAGTCAGAAACTGCTTAAGCTGAATTAACTTCAAATAAACAGAGTCCCCTTATTTGTTCCTATAAAAATGGATATCTGCATGGAATCAGAAAATTTACTTTAACACACTAATTGGTCCTAGGACTACCCCTGAAGCATCTCATTATATTTAGGCCTCTCTGCAGCCTTTCCCTTGTGGCCCCTGTTCTCCTGCAGTGACTGAATTTGGGGCACAGTAGTTCCCTGCTGGGTCATTGTCCTTTTGATCATCTCACACAGCAGACCTTTCCTCTTTTCACCAATATTCAGTGTTCAGCGAGTCAGTCCCAATTTCTCAATCATTAGCCAATCCGATAACACTAGATCACGGTATTGATTAATAAGAAACTGCTAGCTGCATTTCTAACACAGGGACTTCAATACTCCATTCTGAAGGGTGGAAATAATGCCGGGAAGGGAGACTTTGTCAGGAGCTCCAGGGAGAGGATTGGATGGGAAGGAGCTCGCAGCAGTGCGGTTTCCACTCTAATCCGGCAGCCCTTCTGTTCTATTCCAAATAAACTCTTATTGCTTTTCATGAAGAGCATGCATTGATAAAGTGTCCATATTACAGGGTCCTCATCTAAAATTATGATATTATCACTTTTTCCCCAAAATACATCTGTACAATAAAAAGTTTTGGGCAATTACTGTCTTTATTTTTTCTTCAACTGCTCCCTGGATGATCTCCTCACACACAAAATCATTACCTTTAAAATTAATAAAGTACCAAAACAAGTATAGTTTCTGGTGATTAAATTTGTATGCTTCTTGCAGACAACTCTTACACCCATCTGCATTTCTTTCCTCATGTTTCTGTGTGAAATCAGTTTGAAGACTACAAATATTTCTGCATGGTGTTCTTAACTTGCAAAATATTGGGGAAAAAATTCATCAGAATTAATATAACCAAATAAAATAAGTATTATTTCCTTCACAATAAAAATCAGTCTCAATCTTATTTGAAAAAAAACCCCCAGATAATTAATTTATAATTAAAGTTCTTAGCTAACCACGTATAATAGATCATTTTAAAAATTATTTTAAAACCATACTATGTATGTGTGTGTATGTGTGTGTATGTATGTATCTTTGTCTCTATCTATCAGTCTACCTTCTCCATGTAATAACCACATCATGGAGCAAATTTCAGCATCTTGGAAATCTCCTCCCCCTGGTCTTACCTCTTCTCAGCCATTTCCCCCATTATTCACCTAAGTGAATAATGCTAAAACAAACTTATGCTTTTTATTGTTTTTTCATTTTATATCCTTAATGTAAACCACAGACATCTTGTACACAAAATTAACATCTTTTATGAACATGATATATCTATGAAAGTTATGTTAGCTGACAATTTACCTAGTGGAAAATACTAGAAACAGGAATTTCTAAAATTCTTCAATATTTTTATTTTTATTTTTATGTGGGAATTATAACTAATGCCAAAATACCATACTGCTCAACAAATTGTTTCTGTTATTTACATTTCATCTGGCAACCTAACTGCTAAACTTGTTTTATTTGCACTGTTGTTATGCTCTTGTTAGATTTACTAAGTAGCTTTTTAAGATCTATGGAACTTATACTTTTCATTATATTTTACTTCAACAATTCCACTATATCCAAGAAGTTATTCATACATAAGGTTCAATGGCTAATATTTGAAGGCATTTTTTACTTTTATTGGTCAAAAGTGCTGTTAATTCTGGAATGTCGCCTGACCAGGCAGTGGCGCAGTAGATAGCATTTCAGACTGGGATGCAATGAACTCAAATCCAAAACCCTGAGGTCACCGGCTCGAGCATGGGCTCACCAGCTTGAGCACGGGGTCCCTGGCTTAAGTGTGGGATCATAGACGTGACCACATAATCACTGGCTTGAAGCCCAAGGTTGCTGGCGAGAGCATCGCTGCTGCAGCCCTCCCCCACCCCCAGGCAAGGCACACGTGGGAAAACAATCAATGTACAACTAAAGTGCCACAACAAAGAACTGATGCTTCTCATCTCTCTCCTTTCCTGTCCGTCAGTTTCGATCTCTCTATCTCTGTCACACACACAAAAATAATTCTGGAATGTCCTCTTAGAATTAAAAACCTTTGAAACACTCTCATCCAAGTTCTAACCAGGGCCGACCCCGTTTAGGACTGCATGTCGAATGCTTTCCTGTTTGGCATAGAACATGAGTTTTCCTGCGTTTATAAAACTTCCCCTTTTCTCCAAAGTTTGTAACTGGAAATTCCATGAGCCCCAAATGGGAATCAATAAAAAATGTAAAAAATAAAATTAAAAAAAACCCTATGAAACACTGCAGTAAGTGTTAACACTAGCCAGGTCACTCTCTTTATCAACCCTATCCTTAACCATAGACCAACACTCAAGACCTAAAATGTTTACCCACCCTAACAAGGTTTAATTTTTTAAAAAACATATGTAGTGCTTTTTATTTTTATTTTTCTAAGACTTTATTTATTCAATTTTTTTTTCAGAGGAGAGAGAGAGAGAGAGAGAGAAGGGGAAAGAACAGGAAGCATCAACTCCCATATGTGCCTTGACCAGGCAAGCCCAGGGTTTCGAACCGGTGACCTCAGAGTTCCAGGTCCCACTGAGCACCACAGGTCAGGCACAAGGTTTAATTTTTGAAGCTGCATGGGCACAATTTATAAGTGAACTGATTTTTCATATAGAACAATAATTTTATCTTATTTTTTGATTTGTTAATTTATAATTTCACTTTCTCATAACCAACTGAAGGCAGTCAAAAATATTTGACTTATATGGTTATAAGAAGAATGATATCTGTGAGTACACAGTTCCACTTAAAGCAGGAAAATGCCTTCCCATCAGGTTTCCTCCAAAGATGGAATAAACTACTTTGAGAGGCAAGACATTTTACCTTGACTGCTTATATTCAAACCCAAATCACCAAATTCTTGGTTGGAATACCACAACAGACACACAAACAAAAACAAAAAAGAAGTACCACATTTCTAGGTGTGTAACTACTTAGTCAAAAAGGGTAATTATCCTAAGAGTCAGTGAGAACTGGACTCAGAAAGGTCCAAAGGGAGCGGGTATGTGACAAGCTGGGCAGCTTCAGAAATCGGTATGTTGCTGAAGACCAAGAGTAACATAACCATCACTCCACACAAGCTTGCTTTATTTAAAGAGAGCAGTGTGACACTCTCATTTTTCCACCTAAAAGTTTTTGTATTAACTGTATTCATTCACTGCTGCTCAACTCTGTGTTAGACTCTTTCCCCCCATGCCTGGAGACCAGGGCATAACTGCATCTGCTGTTTCTTCTAAAATGTCTTCAAAACAAAATGGTATTGCATCTAGTAGAAAAAAAAATCCTAATGTCTAACTGTACATCTAATAAATACAGATAGTGGGATATTAAACCTATTTACTCTTTTATTTTTGACAAGATATTTTTTTATTATCTTAATACTAAGTTGCTCCTTAGTCACCAGTCACAGCATTTATCTCGGTATTATGTTTGCCTCTGCCTTTCAAATGTTTACGTTTAGGGGCACTGATAAAAAAACTATATTTGGTGGATCTGCATTAAAAATCACTTCTTTTCCTGACAAGCTATTTAAAATGTCATTTGTGCTTTGTGAAGGCTTTTAGAAAAATGCAGAGACTTACACTCAGATGACCCAAACTATTTCTGCAAGGGCTGCAATTTCCTTTGGAGGATTATGGTTCCAGGGAAGATTGCTTCTAAGTATCTGTGAGAGACATACTTTCCAGAATTAATGCTGTTGTTTAATCTATATTGATTTCACCTTACCCATATAAAGGATCAGTAATAAAATACAGTTTAATTAAAATAAAATTAAATACAACAGTGTAATCATTTCTTAAACATGTGGTCAAAGAGTCTCTGTTCAAGATATGTTTTCTGATGGCTGACTGAATTAGATGCGATTTTTACTGTTTGTCCTTCCAGCTGTTTTACTCTAAATATCAAAAAGCCTAAATTAAAATTAGTGTAGTTCCTTGCACTACATATCATCAATTTATGAAAAAAAAGCTATAAGAGTGGTTTTAAAGAGAATAGAATTTTGAGTTAAAATATGCATGTTCATTGATCACAAATGGATCTGAAATGTCACCCAGTTATTACATAGAAAGGAGCTGATTGAAAACAGGTAACCTTTACCAATGAGTGTGAACAAATTTTACTGTTCATTAAAGGATAAGATATCCATATAGTTCAATGGGTTGATATCATACATGAAATACATTAAATAAATTCCAGTGGTTACAGGCATGGTAAATTTTTAAATTCATCTAATTATTACTATATTTTTTTGTGGTTTTGACATTTTATGAAGGTGACTTCACAGAAGCAAAATTCTACTCAGAATGTCAGGAAATTAACTGCTCAAGTGGAGGAAAAAAGCTAATGAATAAAATATTAGTCTTGAACTTAAAGGAATGCATTACCTGCCCCCTCACCTCATTTTTCAGACACAGAATTTGTGTACATTAGTGCCTATCACTGGGAGTACAGTAGTGAATGAAATAGGCATAGAATCTGCCCTCAAGGAGTTTGGAATTTAGCATTTTTAAATGATGCAATGAGTTCTGTTGCTGGAGTGGAAGGGGCCTGAAGTGTGCTCGTTAAACTGATAGAAGGAGCATTCAACTAGTCTGGTCTGGGCCGAAAGCTATTATGATAAAGTGACACCTTGAGTTTTGCCATACAAAATGTCAACTTAATAGGCCAAGCAGAAATAATGAATTTCAGGGATAAGGGACCAAAAGATGGCTGGGAAAGAGACTGCTAGAGGTTAGACAAGGCAAGAGAAGATGTTGCATCCAGATGTTGCATAGAAATCAATGCCACAGAAAGATCTGAATTAGCTTCTAAAAGAGAGGGGACACTGAAAGGAAAGCCTTTAACAGAACAACATAACCAGGTATGTGTTGAGGGAGGTCCGTCTTCTGACATAAAAGATGGCTATTTTGTGCAGAGGAGGAACATAATAAAGAGACCACAGCAAGTGACAGATGAAGGTTGTGTGAACTAAGGGGAGGCAAGAATGAATATTCATGTGAAAGTGACTTAGAAGGCATAATTAAAAGGTCCAGGTGTTGACTGGATGTGTAAGGTGTGAGAAAGTGGTAAGGCAAAGATGATTGCTGAAATTTTAATTTGATCCATTGGACATCATAATTAGATTCTTTGATCTTTCTCTTCCTTCTTCTATTGTTTTCTTTTTTCTTCTTTTCTTTTTTTTTCTTTTTCTTTCTTTTCTTTTTCTTTCTTTCTTTTTCCTTTGCTTCCTCCCTCCCTCTCTCCTTCCTTCCTTCCTTTCTTTCTTTCTTTCTTTCTTTCTTTCTTTCTTTCTTTCTTTTTTCTTTCTTTTGTTCCTTCTTTCCTTCCTTCCCTCTTTCCCATCTTTCCTATAACATATAGATACTAGTAATATGATACACACTGAGCTAGGTACTGAGGACTGTGCAGTGAATAAAATAAGGTTTTCATCTTCTCAGGGTTTATGATCCCATAGGAGAACCCATTATCAGGTGATAAGTATTAAATGTTAGATAACCAGTAAAAGAAAGAATTAGAGGGGTTGATATTTTGTACATATAATGGTAAAAAAAAAAAAAAACTTCTGTGAGGAAACTAATCTCTTACTTAATTTTAGTGAAAATTAACAACAAAATACTGCACAAAAGAAACAGTTTCTGCCAAACTGAGTAATACCTACATTCTACTTCTGAAAAAGGTCAAAATGTTATCCTCCAAAGAATGTGAGTAACATTAAATTTAAATATTTCACTTGGAGTTTGATTATCCAGCAAGAGTAGAGGCAAGAATGTAGGCTTTTTGGTTAGGTCACAATCAGGAGCTTGGTAAATGTAAACATTTTTAAAATTATTTATCTTAGAAAGAGAGGAAAAGAGAGAGACAAAAATCTATTTATTGTTCCACTTATTCATACATTCATATATGTGCCCTGACCATAATCTTGCTGTATCAGGATAATGCTCTAGCCCTGGCCCGTTGGCTCAGCGGTAGAGCGTTGGCCTGGCATGTGGGGGAACCAGGTTCGATTCCCGGCCAGGGCACATAGGAGAGGCGCCCATTTGCTTCTCCACTCCCCCCTCCTTCCTCTCTGTCTCTCTCTTCCCCTCCCGCAGCCAAGGCTCCATTGGAGCAAAGATGGCCCGGGCGCTGGGGATGGCTCCTTGGCCTCTGCCCCAGGCACTGGAGTGGCTCTGGTTGTGGCAGAGCATCGCCCCCTGGTGGGCAGAGCTTCGCCCCTGGTGGGCGTGCCGGGTGGATCCCGGTCGGGCGCATGCAGGAGTCTGACTGTCTCTCCCCGTTTCCAGCTTCAGAAAAATACAAAAAATAAAATAAAAAAAATTAAAAAAAAAAGGATAATGCTCTAATCAGCTGAGTTGCCAGGCCAGTGCACTGAACACTTTCCCATGTCAATACTAATCTATGTGACCATTTGTAGTCTGTCATTTTTCTGAAACTAATATAAATTTGCTCACCTAATCAAGCAATAGAATCTCTGAAAGTTTCATATGAATACATAATTAGACAAATTCATGTTCATTTAACCTCTCGTTTGGTTTCAAGTCCTGCACCAGACTTTTGTATATACACCTCGGCACAGCACTTTTTACTTTCTCTGCGTTTCCAAACACTAATTTTCCCCTCTAGTACATTTCTTTTTGTTAGCTTTTATGTCTTCATTTAAATATATATTTATATATTTAATTTGAAGTAGTAAAAAATAGAATGCATGATTCAGAATAGAGCACCAATATATCTGTCCCTCCCATTCTTAAAATGCTATAATGGGGTTCCATTGTCCTTGGGTTGAAGTTTCAACTTCTTACACAGGCAAATATGAACTTGTCCCTTCTTATACATACAATACACCACTGCCATGTTACACCAAAATAATGTGGACTTGAGGAGTATCAGAAACTCTCTTATCATATACAAGTGCCTTTGCACACACATTATGACTTCTATTAGGAGCCTATGATCCAACCTGTAATGTCTGTCTAAATTCAAGCCATCCTTTAATTCACAGCTGAGAAAAATTCTTGGAAGTGTCTCATGATCCCTGAGTTGAGTTAGGAGCTACTCTTGGTGTACTAATAACACCATCTATATTTCTTCCATAATAACATACCAGAATGTATTGTAACTGCTCTTTTTCTTGTCTGCCCCATCAACCACAGGCAGAGTACACTGCACATAGGAAGGAGGGCTGGTCAAAATGTCTCCCTAACATCTAGGGACTCAGTAAATTAATTGGATGAATGTATGTCTTTTAAGAAAAGTGCTTGAATCTTACACAACCTTAAGAAAAATGTAAAACTATTATTATTTAGGTACTTGCATCAAACCCTAAGACATAGACCTTGTAATTAAATGATTGGTTTAAAATGTCCATTTTGTTCAAAGGATATTTTCTAAAACTCTGTTCTTTACCAGACACTATTTTAAATACTGTGTTGCAGCTATGAATAAAAGAAAAAAAAAACACCTTACTTTTACGGACTATACATTCTACTCTCCAATGAGATGCAGGGAGATGCATAATAATCAAATAAATCTAAAAGTATATGGTTAATGTGATGTTACACATTGTAGAAAAAATATGAAAGAGTAACAGGGACTTTTATGGGCAAGTTTGTAATATTAAAAATGATAATATAAATAATCCAAAATATGTGTCTATATTAATAAATATGATATTTTCCTCAGTATTTTGTAGATTTTATCAATAACAATGACATGTGGAAGTAGGAAATACTAAGCGAGAAAAGGTTAAATTACAGAAGAAAGTTGAAATCAATATCCTTGTCATTTAGTTTTAGGAGAGAAGAAGAAACTTAAACTGACAAATAAGAAAGCCTTGGGATTGCATCGCTAGGATGAAAAGAACTGAAATGTTGTCTGAGCAGTCCATTTCCTGATAAGTCTTAAACTTTGGTAAGGAGTTATCCTGGGTGTTGCCAAAGCCAAAAATTTTACACATTGGGAAGTGGAGCTGGGAAAACAACTCCCACCCTGCTCCCACTTAACTTCAAAGAATTAAATACGTTGGCAATGATCACCTAAATGCATTGTTTTCTAAAACATTCAACTATTCTATTCTAGAGTGGGTAAGTGGGAATCAATAATAGATTAAAAACAAAACAAGATTCTGAATTTTGACCTGGCTCAGAAATTCCTATCACTGCTCTGCAATGGGGAGAGCTTCTTGAGAAGTTTTATCAAGGTGAGCTGGGCTGTAAGTCTCACACTATGGTACATCCTTGAATAATTCAGCCACATCTGTCTTCCATAGGGTGGGGATGGACAGAATGAGCATAGCATCTCTCCTTGACCAGCAAGGTCAAGCCTCCCTCGGAGGCTGTTAGAAATGCACAATCTCAGGCCCCACTCCAGAACCCCTGAACAAGAACAACAGATAATTTGCATGATGATTCCCATTTGGAGTTGCTGACCAACAACACCAATCCTCAGTCTTATCTATGTACTACAAGTACCTGAAAATTATTTAAATCCTGGTGATCTGGCTACATACTTGTCTATTTTGATTTCATTTAAAAAAGCTGCATATGTCTCAAAACTGTCACTCCTGAGTAATTTCTCAGGACTACTAAATCAGTACTCCAGGGATGAGATCCCTTAAGACAGGGGTAGTCAACCTTTTTATACCTACCGCCCACTTTTGTATCTCTGTTAGTAGTAAAATTTTCTAACCGCCCACGAGTTTCACAGTAATGGTGATTTATAAAGTAGGGAAGTAACTTTACTTTATAAAATTTATAAAGCAGAGTTATAGCAAGTTAAAGCATATAATAATAATTACTTACCAAGTACTTTATGTCGGATTTTTGCTTAGTTTGGCAGAATAAATCTTTATAAAACAACTTACTATAGTTAAATCTATTTTTTTATTTATACTTTGGTTGCTCCGCTACCGCCCACCATGAAAGCTGGAACGCCCACCAATGGACGGTAGGGACCAGGTTGACTACTACTGCTTTAAGACAAATAGGCATTGATTCCTACACATATTAAAATATAAGAATGTGGACTTGGAGGAAGAAAACAATGAATTTCTTTGTAGAAAATACATTTCCAGTGTGCTTATTTCTTGTATTTAAATACAAAATTAGGAATACATTTAGATAAACTTATAAGTACATATACATGGTAAATATATATAATTATATATATTAATGCACATATATATATTTATGGTGATAAACATTTTAATATTTATAATTAGAGAATTTAAATACTATAGTAAAATATGGATGAATAAATAGATAAGAGAAAATGATACCCTGAGTCTATCTGGAAATACGTATATAGATAATATATTTTTAAAATATTCCATCAAAGATTTATTTTTTTGTTAATTAAAAAATCATGCTACATGAATTAGATTTTCTTCTAAACAAGGAGTCAACAAACTTTCTGTAAAAGAAAAAATAAGAAATATTTTCATTTTTGTAGTCACTACATTCCTTCTGGCCCAACTATTAAACTCTGGTATTGTAGCTTATACACAGCTATTGACAAAAAATAGAAAGTTTCCCTAAACTGTCTCCAGAATCACTTTCTTTCAAGAAACATCCACTCATCTGTATAAATCACATATACATATATATTTCTAAAGTTTAAATGTACTGATATAAACTCAATGTCAGGAAGTCATTATAGGAGCTTCTGAGAAGGTTCGAGAGTGCACTGATTTTAGGGAGAAAGAATGCTCTAATTTTCTATACTTGACATATAGAGTGAGGAAATAATAATAATATTTCTTGTTTATAATGACTATCATTTTCTGAGCACCTGAACAACTGTATGTTTTATTAATTGCATCTTTCATTTCTTATGACACTACTATGGGATTGGTACTATCATTAACTCCATTTTAATGATCATAAAAACAAAGTTTAGACACCTTAACTGATCTGCCCAACGCAAGTTCCCTCAATGGGATTTGAACCCATGTAGCTGAACCCAAAATCTGAACTTGTAGTCACTGTATATTTTTATGCCACCTGAGATTACAAATATATATGAGGTTGGGGCAATTATAATCTTTTGGTTTGTAAGAAACACAGATGTGAATTGAATTGATTAATGATACAATTAGTTCATTAACTAGAACAACAGAGAAAAATGTGGAAAACCAGAAAAACTCTCACCGCTGCATAGCATGTTGGGAATATCATCCAAAATAACACAGACTCATTGCCTCCTCAAGGGGAACCCCCTCCTCATGCTTAGCCATGACTGTGAATAAAAAAATCTGTCTCTTCTAATGGACCTAAGGGGATTAGCCTCTTTTCTTTCCTTCCTACCAACCTCATGACTTCAATTTATTCATGATTTCTGCAAACTGCCATCTCTCTGTTTCTCAATTTTGGCACCTGTCCATTAACTGCTAGTTACCCACATTTGTTTACATGTAAGTTCATCAAATTTAATATTTGTTATCTAATACAGAGCATCTGTTATTGGCAGGTTCTTTTGCAAAGCCACATGGTAACCTCTGGCCACTCTAGAGATGGCTGTCTTAAATTTGGGCACATTCATTTTTGGTCATATCTACTGTGGCCACTTAAGCCTAGACATACGGTTACATTTTCTGGGTGGGGAGACCTATGTACTATGAGATCCTCTATCATATGTCAACAAGCTCCTATTTTTATATCATGTTTATTTCTTTGGAATAGTAAAAAAAAGATTATATATACTTTGCTTTTCTATTATTTTTATAAAAAACTAGAACAAGCCAATAGCTTATAAAACCTAGAGAATAGGAAGTAAACTGGCTGGTGGTTGGCTATTATACATATGCATTTTGTTTCTTGATTATTTTTCTAATCATAACTGGATCTATTACTTGCAATATTTGGCATATTGTTTTTACAATATCAACATAACAAGCTATAGCAAATCTATAAAAATGGGATGTTTTATATAAGTGAGTAGAGCAAATAGACTCCTGTACATTGAAATGTTTTTTAGTTCACTTTTCAATATTCAATTCCAACTGTTACTTTATCTTTTCTAATATTGTAAATGCTATGAATATGAATTCTCCTTCAATTTATTTTAATTTCATTTCAATACAATAATCACATCATATTTGTATCTATTTTTATTTGATTTTATCCTGAGAGTATGCAAACACCCCTTGGAAAGATGTACACACTGCAGATACTAAATTGTAGTGCTGATTAGCCATACAGTAGAGTGCTTTTTCTGTCAGTACTAATCAAAATTAGCTTCATGAAAAGATTTGAGTACTAACCTCTTTCAGAACCTAAAGGAACAACTTGCATGCTTGTTTCAAATACTGGTGGCTAGGAAATTTACAAAGTCACTTTTTTATTTTAGTTAGCTAAGAGTTAAACTATTCTGAGGATAATATAATTAAATCATACTATCTTAATAGTCATCTTTAAATATTCATGAGTATCACATCAGATACTGAAAAAAGTCACCATATACAAGGCAATAAAGAAGTACAGCAGAAAGATTATAAACTTTAACCACAGTCTGATCTGAGCCTGAGTCATAGATCCAATACTTCTGGTACGCCCTTAGCCCAGTTACACATCCTCTTACAGTCGGCATCATCTCATCTGGAAAATTGGGGTAAATAACTTCCATGTTAACACTTTGACTTGATAATGATACAATCATACATATAAACTTTAGACCCTAGCTGTCTGGCATTTATGAGGCATATCTGACACTGCCTCTCCCCAGTGACTTTTGTTGAAAATACCACATTCTGAGAACAGGTTATAAGTCTTAGGGTAACTTTCATAAAGTTTTAACAGATTTATTTGGTTTAAATTTTGAAACTGCCTACTCTAAGAGAGGTTATCCTATAAGATGGTTTTTCTGATCTCATGGAAGAAATAAATTACTGTCAAATGAATGAAAAATGGGGTTTAATATAGAACCCAGAGGTAAGGTGGCACCTGGTGATAATATACGTGGGGGGAAAAAGTCTGTTTGAGGAAGCAGTTTCTACTGAATAGAAATAGGTCTTAACTTTCAATTGTACACAAGATTTCCTTTTCAATTTGTATAATGCAAATTAAGACAATTTCAGTAATAAACCCTTTTAAAAACTTTAGATATATCTTTTTGAATAAGAACTACAGTTATCTTTATTTTCAAACATAAATATAGTATTTCACTATCTACCACATACCTTCAATGGTCAATACATCAAGAAAGCATATTAAATAAAAATTCATCAGGTAGAATACCACCGTCAATTTTGAACTTGGTACAAGGAATAGTCCAAATTACAGATACGCTTTCTATAATGTACCAGTTTGTTACTAACAAATGTGGTCCTATTTGGTTAATATTGCCTCTTTCTGTTTAGCAAATTTGCTTTAAAAATGAAAACTCCAAAGACTCAGTAACTGTAGTCAATAAACTCTTCTCTCAGGTATCATTGAATCACTTGAGAAACCAATTTCCCCTAGAGATAAAAGAAAGTCTCAGTGCAACATAGATAGATATATGTCTTCAGGCTTTAGATAAAAACACACAGGCAATGAACAAGCACAAGTCCAGCCCCCTGGGTGTTCTAACAATAGTTTATTCCTATGGGGTAAGGAATAATATAAACATCAGCCTCAAAAGCACTCCAGAGGATTTTAGAAAAGTAGCCAATTAATATAAACTGAGTTCTAACATCTTAATAAAATGTCCCATCTAAGGATACCCACAGGAGGAAGGTGGAATCAACATTTCATGAAATATGAGTGCTCATTCTACAATGCACAGTAAAGATACCATATTGCATCTTGACACAAAAGCAGCTAGTATTTACATATTGCTTTAGCATAACTGATTAGTTATTGTAATTCAATATGTGTTAGTATATATTTTATAACAATATATATTTAGGTTTTATTTTCTTTATTTTTTTTACTATAAGTCTATATAATGGTTTATCTCATAAGGGAGAGAACAGGGGAATAAGTTAGACTTTGTTACTGTAGCAAGCTTAGATTATGCCAGACAGTTTTGATCACCTACCACAGTATGTTTATATTTCCAATGATGTTAGCTTCATTATTTGAAAAGCATTTTGAAGTACAAGCACTACATAAGATAAGTGGTTGCTATTATTCACTCACATGCTTAGGGTGCTAACCAGTCAATCAGTCATTTAAAATGATAGTGATAGAATTATTTTATAATTCTTGATTGTATAGAAATTGATCAAAAGGTGGAATAAAACCATCAGACTATATTTATATGTGCAAAGTAAAGTAGAAAAGAAAAAGTTTAGATAATTCAATCCAACTTTGGAAAAAAGTTGCTTCTATCCTTTATTGATATTTTAAAGAAACTTATAAGGTAAGTGGGTTTAGAAAAAATAACGTGGACTAGTTTACTTAGATTACCTAGATAATTGCCCTAAACTATGTAAAATGTAAGCATTTCACTCTCGTTGGATAACAAAATGCAATCTCAAACATAAAAGCCATGATTTCAATAAACATATAAACGTGATCTCTTATTGAAGAATTTTTCAAAAAAAAGTTAACTTTACTTTTTATCTACTTTTAATCTATCACATAAAACAAATCCATCTCCCTTGTGCAAAAAGTATAAATTATAACAATAATATAACAATTGTTTTAATTTTATTTTTGAATAGCTATATCAAAAACCTTATTATTTTAATTTCTAAATGGACACTATTAAAATGTTCAAGGGTTTAATCCCAAATCTTTAACGCAGAGGGAGCTCAGGAACACCGTTCAAGTAGAAAGCTGCACAATACTTAACTCTCATTTTAAAATTTTCTTTCCATCTAAATTAACTTCAAAGCTTTTAGAATCAAAGATTGCACCCTATGACATAAACAAAATTCTTCAAGCAAAATCAAGTTATCTGAGCACTGCCCCATTCCCTAGACTGTTAAAAAGGTTACACGAGAAATTAACTCTTTTCTTCATATCTTCTTTTATTTTCTCTTGATGTAAGGCAGGATGCTATTATTTCAAAAGAAATTGTCTGAAATGCTACTATCCAAACCCCATTTCATTCTAGGACCTTTGCTCGTAAACTAAGCTTTTTCCTGACACAGTCACTTGCTGCAGTGCAGACCGTCAGTTTAGTCAGACAGAACTTTCAATGCAGAAATCCAGTGCGATGCAGTCGCCCAGATCAAACAGCACTTACCTTAATTGAAATATTCTCTGGGAACGAGGTGAGAAACCAGTCAAATCAACCGTGGATGGGGTGGGGAGATCCCAAGTGTTCATTCAATAGCGTCCAAGGAGCTGCATGCTGTGCTTCTTTCTCTTGTTTATGTTGAGCCCCTCACTGTCTAAGGGATTAAAAAAAAAAAAAAAAAAAAAGCTGAAATCCTTAAAGGTGCTAGTGAGTAAATGAGGACTAAGCGATGTTCCTGAACGGAAGATCCTCCGTGAGCGAGCTGCATTTGGTGGCTCCCTAACTGCTGTGATCGGCTCCTCACGGTTCCCGGAGCTGGGCGATGATCATTGACCTGATTAGCAGGGAACACTCCCTGTGCGCGAGCAACACACACAGAGGGTCGGTGGGTCTCCCGGGAGTCGGAAAAGGCACCAAGGCTACTTGGGCATCTTGTCTCTTTCAGCCTGATAGATGTACAAAACTATGACTATAATTTGCAAGGAGATTAACCACAGTGATAAGCCATGGGAGGACTTAAATGTGCTTTCTCCTTCCTGCTGCTTCGCAAGGTGCATTCGTGTTAGATATCAGGTACAGTAAAACAAGTAATAGACTGACTGAAAGAGCTGATTTGCAAGACAAGTCAAAAGATGAAAAATGTTTGAAGCAAGGCGATAAAAGAGATAGCTGTGCTTGTCTTTGCCCCAAGCCTGATACATTCTTCAACCTTTGTCTAAGTAAAATTCATTTAAGAGTTTATCTCAACCCTTCGTAGTGCAAGTCTCTGATTTTTTTTAAAAGTAGTATTTGTACTAAATTAGCATGGTTGACAGTTTCTTAAACACCGAGGACTCCAACCAAGACATAAAGAATTCCGTAGTTTTGCAAATAGCATTTTAAATTAGCATCACACTTGCAAAAATGTTTGTATTATACTATTAACTTTAGTGACATAGGGAATTACAACATTACACCTAACTGAAACATCTATTATTTGTTAATATGCTTATTGTTTAATATCAAAAAAGGTATGGATATGAGATAATTAAAATGTCAAACATTTAAATGTAATCATGTGCCATTGACAACCTGCTGTTAGCCATTCTCTGAACACCCGAGCAGCTCTTCAACATCTTACATCAAAAGTTACTTCCCTAAAGAAATCTCATTCTTTCGAAAAGGTCACTTAACTAAATGCCAAAGCCCCAAAGGGTTAATTTTTTACTTCTATCGAAGAAAATTATTCAAATAATGTAAAAAGAACAGATGATAAAAATATTTTGCATGTCTGAGGGTGAGAAAAATTTCATCGCCAGACAGAAAACTGACAACTGCCCCATCACAATGACCCCAGTGTGGTGTGTTCAGCGTTTCTGTTTCCCAAGTAGGTCTCAGTTAGGACATATGGCATTGCCGTGTGTGTGTGTGTGTGTGTGTGTGTGTGTGTGTGTGTGTGTATGTGTGTGTGTGTCTGAGAAAGGGGGGGTTATGTTTGCCTTGTAATATTTTATTATTTAAATACACTTTAGAATAAACCCAAATTGTAGTAAAGGGATACACAAAACATAATGGTGAATTTGTTTGTCACATGTACTCCCAAGTAAACGTTCTAAAAATATATTTCATTAAAATATCATCCTTCATAAAACTTCTTGGGCACAATAAAAGCTCAGTGTGATGGATTTGCTGTGATAGAGCAGGCACTTGAACTTGAAACAGAGATGAACCTGTGACGAGCCCCGGGCGGGCTGAACTGTGTCCCATGACGAGGAAGTCTCTTGCTCCCTCCACTGGCGGAGGGGAAAGGTGGAGGTGAAGATACTGGTCAATGCACCTCGAGAGAGGGAGAAGAATTTCTGCGGTTAAGCAGGAAACTCATTATCCAGTTATAAACTGGCATTAGAGTATTGTAGCAGAAAAAGGTCTTCTTAAATTGAATTTGATGCACATAAATTAATTGTAAATAAGTAGTACAGGAATTGTAAATGCTAATACCTTCTGCAATGATCCTGACTAGTTGTTAACACCGTGCTTGAGAGCGCAAATCTGATGGAGTCCATGTTTCCGATGTTTAGTTGTCAGGCAGTTAAAATACTCTGATCTTGTCTTGGGTTAAGCCTCATTCTGAAGATCTTAATAGTGACCTCTTTTTAAAGCCTTTTAAATGCTTAAGACGGTGCTTATTTACTTGAGGCTCATCCACTAGCAGTTATCATTAACTAAAACAAACGCACCATAAATTAAGCTAACTCTAACCATTGCTGACAGTCCAACCTGGAGAACCTTGACTGAATCAAGATACAATGATGTCATTTTCAAATAACCAGTCTTATTCTCAAAGGATCCGAAGATCTTTTACTGTAAACACTTTCTACAGAAAACATGTGTGACTTTGGGGTAGTTTGTTTTTTTCTATGTTAAACAAATAATTTATTTTATGTGGCAGTATATTCATGAGTAACAAAGCAAATTAATACTATTCTGTGGGAGGTAGAGAGAATAAAGTAGTGATAATTATAGGTAATATATATCAAATACTTGCTATGTGCCAAATGCTTTGCATGCATTTCTGCTATGGCTATTGTCTATAAAGTCCTTAAAACCAGTGGTCCCCAACCTTTTTTAGGCCACGGACTGGTTTAATGTCAGAAAATATTTTCACGGACTGGCCTTTAGGGTGGGACGGATAAATGTATCATGTGACCGAGACAAGCGTCAAGAGTGAGTCTTAGAGGGATGTAACAGAGGGAATCTGGTCATTTTTTTAAAAATAAAACATCATTCAGACTTAAATATAAATAAAACGGAAATAATGTAAGTTATTTATTCTTTCTCTGAGGACCGGTACCAAATGGTCCATGGACCAGTACAGGTCCACGGCCCGGGGGTTGGGGACCATTGCTTAAAACAATTATACTAAGCAGGCATTACTATCTTTTTATAATTTTTACTCATTAAGCTAAGGCTCTGAAAAGTTAAGTAAAGTTTCCTGTGCTGTGGCCAGTACAGAGCAAATCCAGAAATAAAGTTCAGGTAACTTAAACCGTAAAATTTTGATGCTTAGAAATTTCGAACATTAAAACCAACAAATATAATTACTTGCAAAAGAATAGAAAAATTATCTTATTTTTATTACTTGCAAGACACATTTTTACATTCTTAAAATCTTTGTTTTGTGAATGATAAGATATTATATTGTAACAGTTTTGCCATGATTGTTATATATATTTAAGCAGAAAATAAAATTCAACAAAAATTAACTTTAGCTTAAAAAATAAACTCAATCTAGGATTTCCAAAAAATGTAACTTCATTAGCAAAAACTGGTAAAATTCAATTTTTTTTATCTCTCTTGCAATTTATTCTCCATTAACCTCAAAAATGATAACTTGTTTGTGTTATAAACACAAAAATTACTCTAGAATATGGTTAACTCTAGAACACCTTCTATAAATATATTGGGTGAAAATTATAACATGTTCTCATATTTCAGTTCTACAAAAGAAGTAATATCATAGCAAAGGTAAAAAAAAAATATGTAGCTGAAAAATTTATTACTAATTTGTTCAAGCTTTATCAAGAAGTTACTTAAACCTACCATTTCATGAGGTCTGTTGAAATTCTCAGACACATTCTTTTTCTTACAGAGAAATGCTGTGACCACGTTTTTCCAAGGCTTCTAATCAAAATTCTATCTCAAAAAATGATAACTTTAATTAAGTCAACACTTGTACTTTGCCAAGAAATTTCCCACCCATTATCTCATTTGATTATTACAGGAATCTTGTGAAAGAAGTTACGATAAGTATTTTTCTCATATTTTAATGAAGGGAAATCGGGGAAAAAAAAAAAACAAGTGATTGTCCTTTGGTCTCTGATACTTAGTGGATAACCTGATGTCCTCATTTCCAAACAAGGCTTATTGCTCCCTATCGTGTCTGACAAAATATGTCAGTCTCAGTCATGGTGTGATCAATATAAATGGATATCTACATGGAAACCACTCTTTCTTCATTTATTTACACTTATTCTGAAAAGCGAGGATTGTAATTATGATGTAATAAAGAAAAAAATTACTGAGCTAGTGGGAAGAATTTGATTTATATCTGCAGGAATTTCTTCAGGTTACTTATAGTCGTTTCTGGATCTTGACTATTATATTAAGACAATAGTTTAGATGGTGGTTTTTATAATTGTTATATGAATTTCATCCCGCTTCTTTATGAAGTGCATATTTATATAGCACCTCTCCATATATTTTTGTGGTGATTTAATCATCAGAGGAGCAAAAATCCCACATTAGTCTTAGTAGTTTCAGATATATTATAAAAAATAAACTAGCTGACTGACTAGGAGGTGGCACAGTGGATAGAGCATCAGCCTGGAACACTGAGGATTCAGCTTCAAAACCCCAAGGTTGTTGGCTTGAGCACAGGCTCATTTGACTTGAGCTAAGGCTCATAAGCTTGAGTGTGAGGTTGCCAGCTTGAGCGTAGGATCATAGACATGATCCCATGGTCACTGGCTAGAGCCCAAAGGTCACTGGATAGAAGCCCAAGGTTGCTGGCTTGTACCCAAGGTCACTGGCTTGAGCAAGGGGTCATTAGCTTGGCTGGATCCCCCCATCGCCATCCCATCAAAGTATATATGAGAAAGCAATCGATGAACAAGTAAGGTGCCGCAGTTGTGAGTTGATACTCTCATTTCTTTCCCTTCCTGTCTGTCTGTCCCTCTCTATCTCACAATTAAATAAATATAAATAAATAAATATAAATAATTAAAATTAATAAACTAGCAGCTTATTAAAGTAATAAGTTGATCTTTCAGCAGCTAAATGCTAATAGATTCTCATATACTGTACATTGTTCTGCCAATATGTAAGTCATGGAGGTGGAATGGCTTGATTTATCAGCCTTTAAGATAAACTTTTCCATTTTTGAGGCCAGCTTACTCATATATACTTATGAATTTGAAATACTACAAACTTCTGGTAATAAAGAATGCAAGACTGGATATTAGAAAGCTTGGAGTATAGTCTAAATTCTGGCACTAATTATGTTTATAATTTTAAACCTTTTAAAAAACTTCTAGCTAATTTCATCAAAAATATGAAGAATTAGATGATATTATCTCTAAGATTTCAGTCAACTATAAAATTGTTATCTATTTGACTGATAATCTGTGATATATTCTCTGCTAAATTCAGAAAATATCGGGCACTTAAGTTTGTATTCAATTTTGCTTTTTCTCCCTTCTCATACCCTGTAATTCCATTAACAGCATTGTTTTGTTCTATAAACGACATAATAAAAATATTTTCTTTTTATAGTTCAAGCAATTTAAGAATCATTATTTTAAAACTCGACACAGAACAGATTTTTAAAAAAATCACTAAGGTCAAGAATCTGGTTTAACTTTTTCAAGTAAGTACATTTCTTTAAAAGAACATAACTGTTTTATTATATCTACAGTGATTTACTTAACAAGACTGAAAATTAACTTAAACTAGGGAGCATAATTGAAAAATGAACATATAATTTTTATATAGTTGGTATTTTTTAAAGCCACAATTTCATTTTATTAGGCAGTTGTTTTAAAATAACAACAAAAAAATCAGAGTGCATAATTAAAAGAACTGGCTTTCAAGAGACATAATTGGTTAGCATTTTACCCCTTTCTTCTTAGCTCAGATTTATTCTATTTTGTATCTTTAGTTATGATTAGTAAGTGAAAGCAAAATGAAATAAATAATATAAAAATATAAGTAATACTAAATTAAACATAACAAATTAACTTAAAGTTACTGAAATTTAATAATGACTAGAATTATATATATAAATCTAACTACACTCAATTTTAGCCATGATTAAAATATGTTGTTAAACAAACATACAGAAAATGCTACTTAATAAAGTGTTGATTAGTACAAAGAAAAAGAGAGGAGCATGTTCATTTCTTTATTGAGGAGATAGTTTTACCCTTTTAACACTCAGAATGGGCCTGGCCTGTGGTGGTGCAGTGGATAGAGCACTGACTTGGAATGCTGAGGTCATTAGTTCAAAACTCTGGGCTTGCCTGGTCAAAGCACATAAAACAAGCAACCAATAAACAACTAGAGTGAAGCAACTACTTCTTTTTTAAAAAATATTTTATTTATTGATTTTTAGAGAAAGAGGAGTGAGAGAGAGAGAGAGAGAGAGAGAAGAGGGAGGAGCAGGAAGCATCAACTTCCATATGTGCCTTGACCAGGCAAGCCCAAGGTTTCGAACCAGTGACCTCAGTGTTCCAGGTAGACGCTTTATCCCACTGTGCCACCACAGGTCAGGCCAAGCAACTACTTGTTTCCCACCTTGCCCCTTGTAAAATCAGTAAATAAAATCTTTAAAAAAAATAGAGAGTCAGAAAGGGGTGAAGAAAGAATATGTGTAACATTATGAAATGTAGAAAGATCTCAAAGCAGTAATACAATAAACAGTTTCAAATTAATTTTCTGTTCACTAAAAATTCTTAGGATAAAAAAATCTTAATATAGATGGACCTATTAATTTAAAACTATATAACTATACATGATTGTTTAAAGACTTTTCTAACAACACATATCTATTAACATTGTCAAAATTAAAACAAAAATCCCTAACAATTCCAAGTATTGGCAATGATGTAGAATATCTATACTTTCCTACACTGCTTGTAAAATATGAAATGGTGCAAACACTTTGGAAACACTTTGTTAGTTTCTTTTAAAAAATAAACATACTATTGTGTGATGCAGCTATCTCCCTCCAAGATATTTGCCCTAAAGAAGAGAAAGTATATGTTCATTCAAACACATGTACACAAACAATTGACTTGTGAATGGATAACCATGGTACATTCATTCAATGAAAGCATTTAAAGGGAACTGACTACTAGTACACTCAAAAATTGAAGCACAAATTTACAATTCTAACTGAAAAAAACCACAGAAAAACAAGTAACAAGTATATAATTAATATGGAAACAAGACATGGTGACAGAAGGCAGAAAATGTGTTGCGGTGGGATGGTGGTGGAATGAGACAGCAAAGGGGCACAAGAAACCTTTTGGGAGGATGATTATCTTGATTATGGTGGTGATTTTAAAGATGTACTTGTCTGTCAAAACTCTTCTAATCTGTACTTTAAATATGCGCAAGTTATTGTATATATTATATCTCAATAGAGATGCAAAACACACATCTTCCTCATTTCTCTTTGATAAGACATTACTGTTATTAAACTGCAAGTGCCACCATGTTATATTCATAATAAGATAACAGTTGCATATCTTTACCTGTATAGCCAATTTTCTAAAGAAACCATATTGAAGATGAAATAAATTCACCTACATAATATTTCTAATGGTTTCTTAAATCATATACAGCATTCCCTATTCAATCAAAGTTTAAAGCAACTTTATTTTATTTTTTTTTTAATTTTATTCATTTTTAGAGAGGAGAGAGAGACAGAGAGGGAGAGAGAGGAGAGAGAGACAGAGAGAGAGAAGGGGGGAGGAGCTGGAAGCATCAACTCCCATATGTGCCTTGACCAGGCAAGCCCAGGGTTTCGAACCGGCGACCTCAGCATTTCCAGGTTGACACTTTATCCACTGCGCCACCACAGGTCAGGCTAAAGCAACTTTAAACTTAATGTCTTAGTACCTATAACATTTCAGTTAAATTTTATGCTAGGGAATAAAGTGCTATTTCATTTCAAACAATGACCACTGAGGAATGTATAATTATTTCTTAACACACTCATATCTTTGTCCATTTGTTTAGAACTTCTCCTTAATGAGTATTGAAATCTTACCACAGCTAATCGTCAGCATCTCTGCCACAGCAGGTGACTACTTTAAAGAAAAATAATTGGGCTTTCTCAGTCTCTAACTGCATTTGACAAGCCTCAAGATGAAATAACTTTATACAGCATCATAGCATTGGTATTGTTATACAGTGGCTCAAAAAAGAATCTCTCTCCTGTGCCTATTTGCTTATTTACTAAATTGAACTTTTTCTTTGGGTTTCATGGTGACTCCATTAACTTCTGAATACCACATTTCTCTGTATCCTCAGTCACGCTGACTGTAATACCCAGTTTCCTCTCATGTCAACTTGCTCTTTTCACTCTCTGCAAAAGTCAATAATTTGCTGCCATAAGATGAAGAATAGGTGACTTCTATCTGCCTTGCTGGCTCTCTTTTTCTTATTAAAAATAATTTAAACTCTCTACAATAATACAGGGTTTGAATATATCCCAAGTGTAGGTGAGCAGTCTGAAATAATACTTTTAGTACCTCACACACATCAAATACATGGAGTTAAGTTTTTGGAATAATAATGCAGTGGTAAAAAGCGGTGATAAAAATACAGAAAATTTGGTAACTCCTGGAATTAAAACAGCAATGACAGTGGCAAAGAGTAGTTTTGAACCAGTGGTCTCTTTACACATTTGCCTCAATTTCTTCATATTGAAAAGAAGGATAAATAGCATGATATGAGTTCATGCATATGCAAAAATAAGATTAAATAAGTTACTAGAGGAAAGCACCAAGAAGGTTACTGTTATAAAATGAGAGAGCTCAGTAAATATATATAGCAACTATTATTAAATAGGCAATCTGTGTATAAGCAAATCATATATATATATTATGTTTTTTCATCTGTATATATTTTAGTGAACCTTGTAAAAGATAAGAGCTCTTTTTCTTTATTTTGTTTTGTAAAATATCCTATCATGCTTTGTTCAGCTTCACGTGACTACTGCTAATGGACCTACGAAGGATTTAGCCTAATTTACTAGATGACTGCATTTGCACTGCGTTTATGTCCCCACTAGTAGTACAGAGCATTGACATTATTTCATTGCAGGCCTCACAAAGAAGTATGCTAGCCAATTATATCTTAACCCAATTCCAAAAGCTACTACTTCTATCTCCCAACATGTCCTATTAATAGCAGTTAAAAACAGCTGAATATCTTATTATAAAACTTAATAATTGACATTATTACTAACCTTCAATAAGTCCCTAGTTGCTTGTTGAATAAAATGCAAATTTCTGGCTGTACTTAAAAATTCTCCTTGATTTACCTATAAATTGATTTTCCACTATTTCAAAGACAAAAGCTGGTTTCTTTAGTTGTTCTCAGAATATAATTTCCCATACTCTATGTTTTCATTCCTGGTATTAAATCTGAAGTCTCTCCAAACTTCAACATATATTCATGTAAAAGGACCTATACTATTTGATAGTTCTCATAGTGTTTAATGTGAGTACTAGACACAAAATAGACACTCAAATATTTGCTGAGCATACAGTGCAGTGCCTATTGAAGAAAATATTGGTTTTATGTAACTGGTAGATATTTACCTTGCTCCATCATTTTACTATTTAGTTTAAAAGCAGCACTGGAAAAAATTTTTTTTTTTACTTTTAATTGAATGTTTTTGGTATTGTTTTGTATTTTTCTGAAGTGAGAAGCAAGGAGACAGAGAGACAGGCTCCCACATGCACCCCACCAGGATCTACCCAGCAAACCCACTAGCAGGCGATGCTTTGCCCATCTGGAGTATTGACCTGTTGCAACTGGTGCCATTCTAGTGCCTGAGTTGGAGGCCATGGAGCCATCCTCAGCGCCAGGGGCCAACTTTGCTCTAGTGAAATCTTAGCTGTGAGAAGGGAAGAGAGAGATAGAGAAAAAAGAGAGGGGGAAGAGCAGAGAAGCAGATAGGCACTTCTTTTGTGGACCCTGGCCTGGAATCAAACCTGGGACTTCCACACACTGGACCAACACTCTACCACTGAGCCAACCGGCCAGGGCACTTTTCATTGAATTTATGGCATGAATTCAATAACGAAGTTTCACAGGTGAGCTATTTTTTTTATATATAGAAAAAGACAGATAAACATGAAGGGAGAAAGCTGAGAAGCATGCACTCATAGTTGCAGCACTTTAGTTATTCACTGATGGTCTCTCATAATGGGCTTAAGCCAGTGACCATGGGATCATGTCTATGATCCCACATTCAAGCTGGTGACACCACGCTCAAGCTGGTGAGCCTGTGTTCTATTCGGAAGAGCTCGCACTCAAGCCTGTGACCTCGGGGTTTTTAACCTGGGTCCTCAGCATCCCAGAACCACACTATTCACTGTGTCACCACTGGTCAGGCATCAGGTGCACAACTCTACAACCTGTCATCTGTTCACCTCCATCTGTCACCATTTATCCCCCTTATACTCCCCTCCACCTCCTCCCATTCCATCTCCCCCTGGTTAATCACCACACTCATCTGTGTCCATGAAGTTTTTCTCTCTTTTTTTTCTTTTATGCTCAATCTTTCCCCTTTCACACAGCCCCCCGCCCCATCAATATTTGTCACCCTGCTCTCCATCTACAGTCTGTCTCTATTTTGCTTGTTAGTTCATTTTATTCATTAGATTCCACTTATGAATGAAATCACATGTCGTTATCTTTTTCTCTCTGCCAGTCAGAAAAAAATCTTTAGGGAATTAGATTTCCAGATGCCTGCACCCTACTTGGGAATATGAAAAGCTATCACAATTTAGCACACCAGACTACTTCATTCAAGGCAGCTCTCTCAAAGGGGCTACAAAGCAAGGACCATTTACTTTTATCACAAAGTAATATTTTTCTTATTGAAAGACCAAGAATAAGATTCTTGATTGCTAAAGGAGGAAACACTAGCTATTTTAAAGTACTGTACTTTTTTAAGTAATTCATATTTCATAATGACACTCCAACTTTACCATTTAATTGAATGTTTTTAATTTATATACTCTTGCTAAGTATGTATACTTCTCCAGTTAAAAAATGACTTATTTCTATTTAATAAAATTGTCATTTTAAGGTTGTTTTTGTTTTATTGATTTTAAACTCAAGGCTACAGATATGAAAATATGAGAATCATATATTATTAATATTTATTGAGGAAACTGATATTTTACAATTTATATCTTCATTTATATTTAAAGCATACACTTTATTATATCAACGATAGAGGAAAAACTTACTCATAGTTAGTTGCAAAATAATGGATTGTAGTAAGTTGCCACACTTTGCTTTTACTGGCTTTAATTAAGAAAAAAATCACATAATTATGAAACTCACTCTAAAGCAAGATGTTTTAACAATAATTTAAATACATAAAAATTCTAATAAAAACAAGAGTAACTCTTCTATAAATAACTTGAATGATTCTAATTATTCCAGAATTATTATAATACAAACGTTATGTTTTCTTTCTAATGCTTTTATTTAATAGGAAGACTATTTTCCTGTTCTAGTGAACTTTGATTGCTTTCAAAGCAAGCAATTTAATAGAATAATTTAGGCTTTTCTGAACTGAGCTTTGACATATCCTTGAATGGACAGCTGAGCTAAGATTCTCAACAGATACAGCCCTTTCAGGACAGTCTACTCAATTCAGTCTATTTTAGAAGAAGTAGGGAAATAGACAGGCTGGCTCAAGGTCATAGGTGAGTTAAAATTCTGATGTTTTACGGGTAAATGCTTAATGCTCAGCAGGTCTGAAGTTTGCCAGTAAGTATGAGTGACTCAGGGACAGAGACGAGACCTGAAGCTTTCTGAAGTTGAGGTGATCCCTGGAGTTGCACTAAAAGCTGACATAATCTCTTGAGCATATAAAAAAGCAGAGGGGGGAAAAAACGGGATTTTAAGAGTCTAAAACAGATATCTGTGTTTGATTTCATACAGAAGGGTCATCTTTCTGAGTTAATTTTTGCTGGTATCATTCTCAGATGAAGAAAGCCTGGGACTGTGAGTGTGCCACTGATTTTGTGGCCTTGTATACAAATGTGGGAACTTGCACGAGAAGGATTTCATTCTTAGGTTTTACATCAGGCTCTCAGACTGGGGCAGTTATAGAAGCAAGTGAGATGTATCATAGTCACACAGAAGGGTGTTCTTATAAAAGAAAATTGTCAAATCTACTTGGAATTCATGTTGGGTCCCGGCCCACCCAAGCACTACCAGCAATGTTCCCTCTTATTCCAGGATGATTATGTAGGAGATAATGCCAGAAGACAGACAGAACCTCAAGTTAGTGTCGGAGGAGCTATGAAACTCTGATGCCCCCAGGAAAGCTGTCCTGAGAGACAATGTCCTGGCAAGGAAAGCCACAGTGTCCAAACTGCAGAACAAGATAAGGGTCGGATGGAGAATTGTCACTACTGTTGAATAATAAGGCAGATTTCCAGCATGGAGGCAGGTAAAGAACTAAACAGAGACACGAGGAACCTGCCAAGGGCTATTTCTTAGTAAGGCTCCAACTCCTGTAAAAAAATAAATTCCTAGAAGTTTACTAGGTGAAGTAACCTAGATTCATTTAAGGTCACTTTCCCAGATGAACAATGCTAGAAAGTGGCTTATCTGGGATGGATAGTCAGCGATTACTCCAGAGCTTCTCTTAAAGTGAAGCTTTCTGTGTATTCTGATTCCATCACGCATCCATTATATACTGCTGTATGCTGTTCAAGTTGATTGCATATACCTTACTTTCTTTATGTATAAGGTGAGCAAATCATATTATTATGTCTATTTTACAGATAAAGAAAGTGAAGGTAATATAAATTATGTGTATTCTACCTGAGGTCACACAGATAAGTTAAAAACAATAAACCGGAATTGTTTTTCTGACTCCCCATTATTGTATGTGCACTTGACATAGATATTTCGGTACATTTATTTTTAAAGGACTGGATAGTAAAAGTTTTAGAATTTGTAGCAAATAGGCAAAATCGAGGATATTATGTAGATACCTATAAAAACAACTTTAAATATAATTATTAAAAAATGTAATATCTTTGTTTATGGTCTATACAAAAACTGTGTAGCTCAGGCCATAGTTTATCAAACCAAATTATATCAACACAGGTTTGAACAGCAATTGGCAATTGCAAACTCATCTAATAGTGATTAGTTGAATAGTGCTCTACCTTTGGCATTCCTTTTACTCAATTAAGTTGTGCTTTATGTAGAAGAAATTTAAACAAATCTTGATTTACACAAAACACATTATGAAATAACATAGTGACATCCATGAACTTATAAAATAATATCTGTTTGGAAAATTCTATTCTATATTTTATAGATATTTATATTTCAATTTTAGTTTATAAAGCCCGGTGAAATCCAACCCTTATCAAAATAAAATTACCATAACTTGCAGAAAAATAAATTTATAGTTTAAATTTATTCTCCATAAGCAAAATGTATAGATTGAAATAATCAC
Organism: Saccopteryx bilineata; assembly: GCF_036850765.1. Taxonomy (NCBI): domain Eukaryota; kingdom Metazoa; phylum Chordata; class Mammalia; order Chiroptera; family Emballonuridae; genus Saccopteryx; species Saccopteryx bilineata. Next base: position 288,720,618 of record NC_089490.1, read on the forward strand.
ATTGCATATCCCAAAGTACACCAAAAGCATTCAGATGTCGGAAATTTCCACCATAACAATATGGTTGCATACTCTAATATTTCCTGAGAATCATGACTGTGTGTCAACTGTAATTATGGTATTTTCTTAGAAAAATGTAGAAAGGAATTCTAAGCTTATTAAATACATAAAAGCATAGATCTTTAATATGATTTTGACCAGACCATGTAAATTTCAGAAAAGATATATTTTTTACTCAAATACAAATAAGTTGGATTTTTATTAGATATAAAAAAATATCAACAAGCTCTTTCATATAATAATTAAACCAGTCATTTTTACCTTCCCAGTTTCCCAGGCCTTTATATTCACTATGAATAAATGATGAATTGAAGACAGTGACAGCAATTACTGGTAATACAACTGAAATGACATTTGAAAATTGCTAAAAAGGATTATGGCTTTGCCATAAGCTTTTAATATGTTTTATCTTGAAACTTTCAAAACAATACCAGGGTTCTTTTACTTTCTTCTCTTATTTGTACATTTAGATTACCTAGAGAAAGAATGTGTCAATTTGTCATTCCATCGTATGATATATGAATGGAAGTATTCTTAGAAAAGACTTGGAATTTAAGCCTACATGAAAAACAGCAGATTTGCTCAGGGAATCAAAGTAACTACAAAGTTTGCTAAATTAATAGGTAGTGATTTTCTACATCATAACACATTTAATGACTTTTTTTCATGAATATGAGCAAACTTGACTTTGAGTAAAAAGAATTTGCAAGAGTGCGATACTTTGTGTTTGACCTGAAACCATTTTACTACCCTGACTGTGGACACCAATGAACAACTCTAGAATAGGAAGTATGAGTTGACTCTGAACTTACTGTAATGTCTAAATGGGTTTATAAAACATGTAAAGGTAATATTATTTGGGCTACTGATGCCAAACTATATTGTTCATAAAAGTAAAATATGTAAATAGATAATCATTCCTAAAATACCATGATGTCTGAGAAATGCATTTGTTCACAGTACTTCTGGATGGACATACCTGACAATCTAATATGCATTTGAGAAAAATTAATGTAAAAAAAAGTGCTGGTTACAATTGACTGTGTGTGGTTCAGTGACACTTTAAAAAGAAAACAAATGCTTGTTTAAAAACAAGAACTAATGATTGTGTTTCTTATATGTCAACTTGGCTAGGCTATAATCCTCAGTTATATAATTAAACAGTAATCTAAATTTTGCTGTGAAGATATTTAATAGTGTGATTAAGGTTCATAAGTAATGGACTTTAAGTAAGGGGGATTATCATAGATAATTTAGGTGGGTTTGCTTCATCAATTGATAAATTTTAAGAGCATAGCTCAGACTTTCAGGAAGAAAGGAAGGAAAGAAGGAAGGAAAAAAGGAAGGGAGGGAGGGAGGGAGGAGGGAAGGAAGGAGGGAAGGAAGGAAGGAAGGAAGGAAGGAAGGAAGGAAGGAAGGAAGGAAGGAAGGAAGGAAGACATTTCTGCCCATGGACAGCAGCTTTAGCCTGTGTCCCAGAGTTCCAGTTTATCCTCTGACCCTACAAACTGGTGGATTTACTTAGCTCCTAAAATTTCATAAGGCAATTCCTGGCAATGAAATTCTTAATATATATCCCCATTGGTTCTTCTTCTCTAATAAAACCTTGACATGATATGCTCAACTGATTAAACATTTAAAAACATTGCAAAATTCCCAAAGGGAAAGTGAATGTCTTATAATGTTAAAATTAATACATAGTGGTTGGCTAACAATAATAATAACACAAACAATAGAAAAAAATTCTTAGAAATAAAGAATATAACATGAAACAGGTTATAGAATAATAAATTCAGGCATAGATTATTAATGAACTTCAGTTTGGCTCTCCCTGTAGCTACTTTACCACAATCTTTTTTTCCCCCTTTTTATTATAACATTTCTTTTTACATTCAGATGTTTGCATTACTCAGGACTGTAGCATCAAATACAAGTGTAAAGATAATGCTGCAAAGGCCTTTCTGTCTTAGTGGTAGGTAGGATTTTAAAATAATCCAATGACCCTTACTCTGTTATAATAGCAAAAGAATCTTTAGCCAATGTAATAAATTTACAAATGCTAGTAATTAAGGAGATTACCTAGTGAGCCTAATCTAATTTAATGCATCATTTAAGAAGTAAAAGATTTGAAGTAAGAAGGGGCTGCTGCTGGTTTAAAGATGGAGAAAACCCTGTGAAAAGGACCAGAAAGCAGCCTCTACTATGTGCAAGAAACTACCAACTGATAGACAGCAAGAGAATGGGACCTCAGCCCTACAGCCACAGGCACTTAATTCAGCTAGCACCCTGAATGACCAGGGAATCTGACTCTTTGCCTAGATCCTCCAGATAAAAAGCCAGCCTAGATTGATCAGGCGTCAGCACAGTGGATAGAGCATTGGCCTGGGATGCTGAGGACCCAGGTTTGAAACACTGAGGTCACAGGCTTGCGCATGGCATCATAGACATGACCCCATAGTCGCTGGCTTGAGCTCAAGGTCTCTGGTTTGAGCAAGTGGTCACAGGCTTGGCTGGAGCTCCCACACTCCTAGGTCAAGGCACACATGAGAAAGCAATCAGTGAACAACTAAGGTGCCAAAACTATGAGTTGATGCTTCTCATCTCTCTCCTTTCCTGTCTGTCTCTGTCTCTCCCTCGCAAAAAAAAAGGAAGTCAGCTTAGTTGAAATTTTGACTGCCACTTTATGACACTCTCATCACAATGCCTAGTTGAGCCTGCTCAGACTTTTGGTACACATAAATATAAGATTATAAATGGGTGTCTATTTCTGCCATGAAGTTTATAGCACTTTGTTACACAGCATCAGAAAACTAACACTTTCCACTCCAAGACATTTGAGTCTCTGTAGTACTGAAAGCACCTTTTATTTCTTGGTATCAGAAGTCCTTTGTAAAATGCCTGGCATATAATACATAATATTAATACATAGCAGTTTAATACATAGTGTTTAATACATAGCAGTTAATTATATAAAGAAAGGCAATGTGGCAGAGCTACGGAGGACCTGAAAACTTGACCTCTAGTGACTTATTTAGACTATTCCTTTTCCCGATTTTTTGATTTGTTGACTCAATATAACACATGTAGAGAAAAGGAAGATTGAGTACTTCCAATTTTTAAGATAATGGTGTCTCAATTTGCTCGAATACTAGCAAATCGAATACAACAACATATTAAAAAAATAATGCATCATGATCAAGTGGGATTCATCCCAGAATCTCAAGGATGGTTCAACATACTTAAAACGGTTAACGTAATACACCATATCAACAAAACAAAGAACAAAAACCACATGATCTTATCAATAGACGCAGAAAAGGCTTTCGATAAAATACAACACAATTTTATGTTTAAGACTCTCAACAAGGCTGTGGAGAAAAAGGAACCCTCATTCACTGTTGGTGGGACTGTAAAGTAGTACAACCATTATGGAGGAAAGTGTGGTGGTTCCTCAAAAAACTGCAAATAGAACTACCTTATGACCCAGCAATCCCTCTACTGGGTATATACCCCAAAACCTCAGAAACATTGATACGTGAAGACACATGTAGCCCCATGTTCATTGCAGCACTGTTCACAGTGGCCAAGACATGGAAACAACCAAAAAGCCCTTCAATAGAAGACTGGATAAAGAAGATGTGGCACATATACACTATGGAATACTATTCAGCCATAAGAAATGATGACATCAGATCATTTACAGCAAAATGGTGGGATCTTGATAACATTATAAGGAGTGAAATAAGTAAATCAGAAAAAAACAAGAACTACATGATTCCATACATTGGTGGAACATAAAAATGAGACTAAGAGACATGGACAAGAGTGTGGTGGTTACCAAGGGTGGGGGGGAGGGAGGACATGGGAGGGAGGGAGGGAGAGAGTTAGGGGGAGGGGGAGGGGCCCAGAGAACTAGATGGAGGGTGACGGAGGACAATCTGACTTTGGGCGAGGGGTTTGCAACATAATTTGATGACAAAATAACCTAGACATGTTTTCTTTGAATATATGTACCCTGATTTATTAATGTCATCCCATTACCATTAATAAAAATTTATTAAAAAAAAAAAAAGACTCTCAACAAAATGGGTATAGAAGGAAAATATCTCAACATGATAAAGGCCATATATGATAAACCATCAGCTAACATCATATTAAATGGCACTAAACTGAAGGCTTTCCCCCTTAAATCAGGAACAAGACAGGGTTGTCCACTCTCTCCACTCTTATTTAATGTGGTACTAGAGGTTCTCGCCACAGCAATCAGACAAGACAAAGAAATAAAAGGCATCCATATTGGAAAAGAAGAAGTAAAGGTATCACTTTTTGCAGATGATATGATCCTATACATTGAAAACCCCAAAGAATCCACAAAAAGACTACTAGAAACAATAAGCCAATACAGTAAGGTCGCAGGATACAAAATTAACATACAGAAGTCAATAGCCTTTCTATATGCCAATAATGAAACAATTCAGAACGAACTCAAAAGAATAATCCCCTTCACGATTGCAACAAAAAAAATAAAATACTTAGGAATAAATATAACAAAGAATGTAAAGGACTTATATAATGAAAATTATAAACCATTTTTAAGGGAAATTGAAAAAGATATAATGAGATGGAAGAATATACCTTGTTCTTGGCTAGGAAGAATAAATATAATCAAAATGGCTATATTACCCAAAGCAATATACAAATTCAATGCAATTCCCATCAAACTTCCAATGACGTTTTTTAAAGAAATAGAGCAAAAAATCATCAGATTTATATGGAACTAAAAAACCCCGAATAGCCAAAGCAATCCTAAAGAAAAAGAATGAAGCTGGGGGCATTACAATACCTGACTTCAAACTCTATTATAGGGCCACGACAATCAAAACAGCATGGTATTGGCAGAAAAATAGACACTCAGACCAATGGAACAGAATAGAAAGTCCAGAAATAAAACCACATATATATAGTCAAATAATTTTTGATAAAGGGGCCAACAACACACAATGGAGAAAAGAAAGCCTCTTCAATAAATGGTGCTGGGAAAACTGGAAAGCCACATGCAAAAGAATGAAACTGGACTACAGTCTCTCCCCCTGTACAAAAATTAACTCAAAATGGATCAAAGATCTAAACATAAGACCTGAAACAATTAAGTACATAGAAGAAGACATAGGTACTCAACTCATGGACCTGGGTTTTAAAGAGCACTTTATGAATTTGACTCCAATGGCAAGAGAAGTGAAGGCAAAAATTAATGAATGGGACTACATCAGACTAAGAAGTTTTTGCTCAGCAAGAGAAACTGATAACAAAATAAACAGAAAGCCAACTAAATGGGAAATGATATTTTCAAACAACAGCTCAGATAAGGGCCTAATATCCAAAATATACAAAGAACTCATAAAACTCAACAACAAACAAACAAACAATCCCATAAAAAAATGGGAAGAGGATATGAACAGACACTTCTCCCAGGAAGAAATACAAATGGCCAACAGATATATGAAAAGATGCTCATCTTCTTTAGCTATTAGAGAAATGCAAATCAAAACAGCAATGAGATACCACCTCACACCTGTTCGATTAGCTATTATTAGCAAGACAGGTAATGGCAAATGTTGGAGAGGCTGTGGAGAAAAAGGAACCCTCATACACTGTTGGTGGGAATGTAAAGTAGTACAACCATTATGGAAGAAAGTATGGTGGTTCCTCAAAAAACTGAAAATAGAACTACCTTATGACCCAGCAATCCCTCTACTGGGTATATACCCCAAAAACTCAGAAACATTGATACGTAAAGACACATGCAGCCCCATGTTTATTGCAGCATTGTTCACAGTGGCCAGGACATGGAAACAACCAAAAAGCCCGTCAATAGATGACTGGATAAAGAAGATGTGGCACATATACACTATGGAATACTACTCAGCCATAAGAAATGATGACATCGGAACATTTACAGCAAAATGGTGGGATCTTGATAACATGATACGAAGCGAAATAAGTAAATCAGAAAAAACCAGGAACTGCATTATTCCATACGTAGGTGGGACATAAAAGTGAAACTAAGAGACATTGATAAGAGTGTGGTGGTTACGGGGGGGAGGGGGGAATGGGAGAGGGAAAGGGGGAGGGGGAGGGGCACAAAGAAAACAAGATAGAAGGTGACAGAGGACAATCTGACTTTGGGTGATGGGTATGCATCATAATTGAACGACAAGATACCCTGGACTTGTTATCTTTGAATATATGTATCCTGATTTATTGATGTCACCCCATTAAAAAAATTAAATTATTTAAAAAAAAAAAAAAGATAATGGTGTCTCAATCGCCATGTGCATTCTTGTTCCATTTTAAATTTTGGTGTGCGACAGGTTATATAATTTAATACATCTAAATTAATCAGTACTAGAAAATTAGAATATTATGGAAAGGTTTCCCAACTGACTTTCACTAAATTACAAAAAGGTATAGATGGATGTAGAGTGGAGATGTATAAAGTCTAGGACTCCCTCAATTGTACCAATCCCAATATGAAGAGCTTCACTGTAATGGAACAGGAAGAGTATATATAACTTGGAGATGGTAGGGGGTCATCTGGATATTGAGAGATCCAAAAGTTAAAGAACAAATGAATCAGTTTATCTAAGTAAATAAGATACCACATAATTTTTTTTTTAATTAAAAACATATTAACCCTGGATGGATAGCTCAGATGGTTAGAGCATCGTCCTGGGGCACAGAGGTTGCTCATTCAATTTCCAGTCCAGGCACACACAGGAGCAGATAGATGTTCCTGTCTTTCTCTCTACCTGCCTTTTCCCCCATAAAATCAATATAATACACATTTAAAAATATATTAATAGTGACTTAGTCTGGGCATTTCAGAAATAACTTGATCACAGAATTTTTGTTTGATTTATTAAATTATTTATTTAATTTAGAATTAAATTAAACTACTTTAATAATTGAAATTTTTAAATTCAAATAATACTGGTAGCATTTATTGAAATTGGTTAATTTTCAAATGAAAGTGAGATCTTTGAAAAGCAGCTGCACTTGAATCCTCAACTAGTATAAGTCATATTCTCTGGACCGTTTGTTTCTGTGAGAAAATATAAGGTACCTCAGTTCAACAGATATTTTATACAATTATTTATTATACATTGTCTTTCCCTTGTTCCAAACACTGAGAAACGTCAAAGATATTATAAGTATCTGTGGAAAGGTTGTGATTCTTCAGTCCCTGTGTCGCCTGGGTTCACTTCCCAACTTTAACTACTAGAGGGCCACAGTGGTTCCAGTGAAGTATGAAATGAAAACTTCACCCTCATTTGGCAACAGAATAATTCTTTTGTAGTGACATGCTACTCTTGGTTATTTTTTTGCATAAGTAATGTGGATCCTCCTAGATTGCCTTAGATCAGGATGAAAATTCTAGTGACTAATATTCCTCATCTGACACTCGTTTTGTGGATAGTGTAGATTTGGACAGCACTAGAATTTGTTCAGGTCTCAGTTTGAATATTTAATAACTGAAAAGTTGGGACAAAAGTTTAAACTCTTGCCCTGGCCTGTTAGTTCAATTTGAGCATCCTCCCTAAACACCAAGGCTGTGGGATCAACCCCAGTCAGGGAACATATAGGAAGCGATCAATAAATGTACAACTAAGTGGAACAACAAATGAATGCTTCTTCCTCTCCTTGTCTCTCTAAAATCAATCAATTAAAAAATAAAATAAAATTTAAATTCTCAAATGCTTTATTTAAATTTGTAAAATGGGGATAATAACATTACCTATATTTAAGATTTTTAATAAACATCATTAAAACATTCAGGAAAGCCTCAGTTGATACTTAGTTCTTAATGTGAGCTGTAATTTACTGTTATTATAGTAAATTAGATTTAATAACAAGTAGCAATGATTTTTTTATAAAAAATAGATACCAATATAAAATAATTTGAAAAGAACATTGGCAAAATGTAACTTAAAGAATAACAAGATATGTTCACATTTTAGGCCATGTTGGGGATATAGACTTTATCTGTTAATAATAAGAAAACTGAGGTTTGTAGTAATTCAATGTTATTTTAACATATGTTACACAGTAAAATACGTTATCAAAAAAAACCCTGAAATTATCTCTGTGTGGATAAATTTTTTTTCTTTCTCTTCGGGTATAAATAAGTACTCATTTTTCACAAAGGAAGATTGTCTTTGACTCTCCTGACCTCTGAAAATCAAAACAGGAATACAACTTGGTATCATATAGTATACATTTTTATTATGAGCTTCAGGAATTATTGTTCTGCTCCCATTAATGAAAACACTAGCATGATTTTAATTAGCCTAAATGTGCCCTGGAAAAAACATAATTCCCTTAATCAGTTGTGAGACATAAAGGGTGGTCACCACCTCTACCTTTCAAATTTATCGTATCCTAAAAAAAAAAGAATCTTATTCTTTTGCCTAATTCTTTCCTCTAATTAAAAATATAACTTCCATAGGAAACATAATAACAATATAATAAATTCATCAAAGAAACATGTTTTGTTTCACTATATATACACTTATATTAATAGTTATATTAATAAAAACTGGTTTTATGTCCTCTAGAAGGGGGATATTTAAGTTCTCTTCATAATTATAAGTACCATCATTCTTCAACTGAGTGCTCACTCAACCAAATGTACCACCACTTCTGAAGAATTTACACTAATTTATAGCAGCAGTTGTCATCCCCCTCCACCAACTTTGCAAACTATTTTTCTTTAGTTTATTCCTTGTCATTGTGAAGGACTTACCTTTATTTTACAAAGGTGAGTCCAACTTTCCCCCAATCATATTTATTATGCAGTATTTTATTCTCAGTATTTGGAGTGAAAATGAACAAGTATATACACAATTTAAATTTATTTTCTCTGTTTTTGCCAAAAGAAATGACTAGGCATTATATCTAAAATAAAATTTTAGTTTGGTTCCCATGACACTGAAAGGGCACAGAGTAAATTCAAATCATGGCATTTACATATATGCCTAAGATAGAATGCCGATTACTCAGTTAGTTGGCAAAAAAAACTGTTTTGTAATGGTATTTATGATTTCAGCAAAGTAATTTCTCCTTTATCTGTAAAATTTCAAATATGTTTACCTTAATAATTCTAGAGCATAACTTTTTGATTGTATAAAAAATACTGTTTTATTTGCTTACATTCCAATCCCAGGACTGAAATGTGTGCCCTGGAAGTGGTTTACCTTCTTTTTCTGCAATTTATCTTACGCTCCAGATAAGTTATGAGTTTAAAAAATCAGTGAAGTCAAGAATGCCAAAGCCTTCATGCCATATCAGCTGACCTCTTCTGTTTTCCAAATATACACTTTGCACAATTTTACATCCATTCTATACTAAATAATAAACATATTTTTTGTTAAATTTTATCTTCCCAAGTGACACTTTAAAAGTTAATGAATCATTCAAGCTACCAATTAAGCTATCTATGGAAGGGTCAAATGGTCAATGATATGTATGAAAAGATGCTCAAGTTCAATAGCTATTAGGTAAATACAAACCAAAAGTACAATGAGATACCATCTAGCAACTGTAAGAATGGCTCTTATGATTAAGACAAGAAATAACAAGTGTTGGAGAGGTTGTGGAGAAAAAGAAACCCTCACTCACTGCTGGTGGGAATGTAAACTGGTACAGCCACTATAAAAATGTATGGTGTTTCTCAAAGCAATAAGAATAGAGTTACTATATGACCCAGAAATCCCTCTTCTGGGTGTCTACTTGAAAAATTTTAAAATATTTATTCACAGAGATAAATGCATTCCTATGTTCATTGCAGCATTATTCACAGTGTCCTTTGATAGAAGATTAGATAAAGATGTGATACATATATACACTACTCACAAAATTAGAGAACCAGGGAACATGCAGATTCTCTAGTACTTTCAGCTTTTTGTACAGTGCATTTTTACCAATGAAATAAAAGTTGGTTTGGCATATCATTTGCAAAATTGAACAAAATTCTTTGACTTACCATTTGCTTTTCTGATATTCTTGTTTAATAAAAAAATCAAGTGCTTTATTTTTTTATCACTTCAAATTCATTTTAAAATATCCCCTAATTTTTGTAAGTGGTATATAATGGAATACTACTCAGCCATAAAAAAGATGAAACACTGCCATGTGTAACAACATTGATGAAGTTTGAGAATATGTTAAGCAAAATAAGACAGTGATCTTACTCATATGTGGGATATAAAACTGAGAGCAACAAATGAACAAACAGAGACTAATAGACACAGACAACAGCATGGTGGTTGTCAGAAGGAAGGGATGTGGGAGGGTAGTAAAGGGTAAAAGGGCTCAAATATATGGTGACAGCAGATGAGCTGGCTTTGGGTGGTAGGCACACAATGGAATAAAGAGATGACATATCTAGTAATTGTATAATTGAAGCCCATATATTCTTATTAAGCAAGGACACCTCAATAAATTTCATTTTTAACAAAAATTAACAATATAGAGAAGGGCAAATCATCGATTTCTCAATAATTTCTTCAAAACTGTACATAGGAAATAGGGAAGAAGGGATTATACATTCTAGGCTGAGCATCTTCAGTGCTGCTGAGTCTGTGGGTGAACAAGGAGAGGTATATTGATCCCTCCTTCTCCTGGTTGTAGTGGAAATAGGATCTTCTGCCTCCGCATAGAAGGTCATGATTTAAGAAATCTCCCACTAGTCATAGAAAAATATGTATAAAACTCTGACTCATTATTGAATAAGAGCCTTCCCAAGTGACTGTGGATTGCTTTTTTCATTTTAAGGAGTTTCACTCAAAAGTTCAAGTGTGCTCACAGATGACGTAGCTATAATTTGTTTCTGTACATCCTGAAGGGATGAACCACACATCTGACAGTTTAAAAACATGCCAAGTGGCCTGTCTGGAGATGTACTCAGAATGTTATTTGAACAACTGCTGATATTAACTATGATAAGGCTTTTGCTCCAGGTACACCTGATTCTAATAAGTGCCTAATCAAGTCATCCACATCTGTTCCTCTTAGGAAAAAAAACAGGGTGATTACATTCTGATAAAGCATATTTCTTTTTTTTTTTTACTTTTTCTTTTTTTTTTTTTTTTTTTTACAGACACAGAGAGAATCAGAGAGAGGGATAGATAGGGACAGACAGACAGGAAGGGGAGAGAGATGAGAAGCATCAATTTTTTGTTGCAGCCCCTTAGTTGTTCATTGATTGCTTTCTCATATGTGCCTTGACTGGGGGGAGGGGTGCTACGGCAGACCAAGTAACCCCTTCCTCAAGCCAGTGGCCTTGGACACAAGCTGGTGAACTTTGCTCAAACTCGATGAACCCGCGCTCAAGCTGGCGACCCTGGAGTCTCGAACCTGGGTCTTTCACTTTCCAGTCCAACGCTCTATCCACTGCGCCACTGCCTGGTCAGGCTAAATCATATTTCTTAATAATTGAAAAAGAAGTTAATAAAAATCAGTGAAAAATAACTTCTATTGATATAAAAATGAGTGAGTGACCATGACGCTATGAAAACTTAGTATCTAATTTAGAAAATCAATTTGAGACAACAATTTGGAATTTGAAAACATAATATACTACATGGCTCTAAAGCACTTGACTGTTTGGTATTTTTTAAGAACCCTCAATTTGTTCATTAAAAATATGCACAAAATATACACACACATCAAAAAAAACAGTAAAAAGGTATGAATTAATATTCTTTTAATTCTGTACTTTGCAAGAACAAAAAATAAATAAACTGCTGAGTGACTAGTATTTTAAAAAGCTTATTTGGGCTACCTTTTTGTTGCAGTACAATACATAATAACGTTATCTTTATTTTCCCATATCCTTAATTATATATTAGAATTCTACAGGTTGCCTGTTGATATTCTCATTTACTAAAAACTGGATCCATGCCAAACTAGTTTCAGATTGTTTGTAAACTATTGTCACAAAAGTGAGAGGAGGAAATTCTTTCATAGCCAAGATGAATCGTAGGACAAAGCATAAAACAATTTGCATATTCCCTTTACTTTCTCCAGCCTGTTGCAAGAAATGTGATATGCTAACTTACCCTCTTTTTTAGATTTATGAATAAATAGAATGGACTAATAACAGAAAATTACACTAAATGGTCAGATTAGCAGGCTTTTTTTTTTGCTGATTTCAAATAACAATGACATTATCTTTTGATTTGAGTTGCAATGTGCACAAAATATGAGAAAATAAGATTATATCCTCAAGATAATGACCTTGATGATACTGGGAAACTATATATAAAAACAGAACCCATTTCATGAAAGCCATGAAATTTTAATTTGTAGACCCTCTTTACATTCTATTTTATTGTCCATTTGTGCTAAATCAGTATGCAACAGAATTACCTGAAAATTAACAGTGAAGAGGAAAATTTCCACTTTACAGTAGTATTCCTAGCTTATAAAAGTGGAACAGAATTTTGAATAGAACAGCATCTATTCATTCAAACTTGTTTCTGTGTGGTGGGATAATATTAAATACCAATTATGGAGAATTTATGTAGAATAACCATAGTTTTCTTAATTAGTTTAATGATTATTTCTTTCTTTGTAATTTAATGGGTATTTAACAAACTGCTCATTAGGGGATTTTATGTTTAATATTACTAATGAAATTAAATGAAAAAGATATATAGGATCATTAAAGTTGCATGTTAGAAAAATGCTAGTGTTAAAATAACTATTTAGTAGGTACCAAGAGATATATATATGAAAAACATATTTCATGAGGTAACCCTTTTATTGAAAACTATTACACTCTGAGGCATATTTATCCCTTTTTCCCAGTAGAGGTATAAACACAAAACAAGTTTTTAAATACTATAAATTATACTCTTTGTGGGATAGTAAAAGTGGTATCTAAATAAATAGAGTAGAAAAATAAAAATTGTAAAGCTCTACCATATATGAAACTAAAAACGAAAGTTTTGCTTGACCTGTTTGCATTGCAATGATAAAATCAGCTACCATCATGAATGAATGCATCATCTATATTCCAAACTAAAATAGTTACTGAAATAAATTAAATAAGGAGGGTGAGACATTTCTTGGAGAGCAAAGAATATATATAAGAATACAGCTATTTCAGAAAACATTTTAGAATCACTAAACTATTAACAATTACTTTGTAAGAACCCTTTAAACATAAGCTGTTAGGATCAGTCATTTACATTCTTAAGGCCCACAGGAAAAACGATGTATTTTATTGTATTTAATGCATACAATTACATTAAATAACTGAAAGGAAAAATATTGGGAGTTTATTATCTATTTGGTTAGTTGATATTTGGTCTTAATAAGCATACAGCCATCTGTTTTTGTATATAAAAACAATAGCAGATCCCTTCTTTGAATTTTAATTTTTTTAAGAGCAGTATTTAATAATGCCATTGTTTTACAAGCCTAAGTGAAATTAGTTCCCTTATCATCTTTAAAGCAACTTTGAGTTATAAAATCATAGAACTGCAAGTCATTTCCAAAAGATAGTGGCAAAATAAAAATTTGAAGTATAAATAAAAATAAATATTTAGCCTAACCAGGTGGTGACGCAGTGGATAGAGCGTCAGACTGGGATGCAGAGGATCAGTTTAGAGACCCCAAGGTCACCAGCTTGAACACGGGCTCATCTAGTTTGAGCAAAGCTCACCAACATGGACCCACAGTCACTGGCTTGAGCAAGGGGTTACTCGGTCTGCTGAAGGCCCCACGGTCAAGGCACATATGAGAAAGCAATCAATGCACTAAGGAGTCATAACAAAGAATTGATGCTTCTCATCTCTCTCCCTTCCTGTCTGTCTGTCCCTATTCCTCTCTCTGACTCTCTCTCTGTCTCTGTAAAATAAATACATAAATAAATAAAAATAAATATTTAGGACATTAAGTATAAAAGCCCTGATGTCCTACCAACAAACTGCCTAATGAACACAAAATCTTTGTATTTAGCAATGACTTCTAGGAAGACATCAAGACACCAAAACAAGAGTGATTAATATAACATTACAAATATTTAATGCCTAGTTATTTTAGTGTCTAAAATAATTTTGTAATTTTTAGATGATTTGAATACATTGTAAAAAAATTACTTTATCTTCATATTTGACAGGCAAACCTCTCATCCCCGACCGAAACCCCTGCTTTTTCTCTCTTTCTGTTGGTTTCCTCCTTCTTTCTTGGAATCTTCAATTCAGTATATAGTTATTGATTGAGGTTTTATTAGAAATATATCCAGCACCTTTTGTATGTGATTTTTTTAATGCTATTTAAGGATGTCGTAGGTGTGCCTGAAAGAAAGTTTTGCTCGTGTACAAGCTCCTGAGTCTTTTCATCTAACTTAGTAGTTTGCTACCATGTCCAGTAAACTAGAAGCATCATCTCAAGTCCACACTTTGCTAATAAAAATGTCATCAGTAATTCAATATTACTGCCGTTTTACTGTTGGATATAAAAATAAAACAATATTAATGTGAGTGATCAGACACAAAATACCATTTCTTCAGAGTCAGAATGGTGTTTTATAGAGACTCTCCTAAGTTGCAGTATTTTTTGAACAACATGAACAGCAACATTTTGTCAGTGTCATCGCTATATTTTTGATACTGAATGATAGAAACTGGGACAAGAAAAGCTAGATAAGGCCTATAAATTTCAAAACAACACACAGAACTGTGACTCATATTTTACAGAAGTTTAGTTGGGAACTAAATTGGTTGACACTCTTCTGTTCTATAATCATAGTAAGCTTATTGTGAAATGCAACTCAAAGGACAAAATTTCATCAATTATCATTGTTAACCTATAGTCCTAATAGTGTCATTTGCTATTATATTAAAACTTGTCTGTAAAAATAAAGTGTACAAAATGTCTAAATTTTTATAAACTAATATAAAAAATTTAAATGAAAAAAGTAAAAAATATGAGTTATCAATTTCTCTCATTAAAAAATTAATTTGTAGGCTTTCAAACTCACTTGTCTGAACAAAAGCTTTATGTATCACTTCAAGATATTAAATTATCCTAAATAATACTATGTAGAAAAATATAAAAGTAAAATAACAATAGGAGAAAACTTTACATACACAGAGGGATCTATGTATGTATGTGTGTATGTATATATAGTATATGCTGCTTTGAATCTGTATCTAAGTATCTATAATTGTATATATATGTATTTGTGTGTGTGTAAATATACCAATTTTATACATAGTTACTTATTTATAAGAAAGATAAAAACTCAGATGCCATAAAATATATGAACAAACGCATCAATATAAAAATTAATATCATAAATTAAAAATATTAATGACAACTTAAAAATATTTTTATTCCACTTGAAAGACAAAAATTTTTGGTTTGGGATTTTTCTTTTTTAATATATTAATATTTATACAAATCAACAGTCTTATAACCCAATAAAATACTCGGTAAAAGACTTACACAGGCTGTACAAGGTGAGACTAAGGGAAAAAAGTGTTTAAAATAGTTTATAAGCAAATGAAATAATGTTTGATAATATATATGATTTACACATACCTGAACTTTAGATCATTATCTTGCATGTATGTTACATCTTTTTTTTTTTCTCTGGGCATACTCATTTATTTTTCTAATTCTTAACTTTATAAAGATAACATGATTATTTGCTTAGTAATTGTAAGAAAAAATTAACAAAGAGATTACATATGTAGCATAACTAGAAAAATACTCATGCATTAATTACTACTTAAGTTAATCTAAATATTAATTATTGCTCATCATTTTTAAAATGTTATATGATTTGCTTTAATGTCTGCTAAAACTTAAAACCTCACAGATAATAAGGAAAAATTAATGTATGCATATATACTAAGTCATACATGACAAGTCACATTATAGTAAACAGAAGGAAATCACTATCTGTAGTTAAGAAACAAAGTATTTTATACAATCTTCTTTCAAATTAACTCTTCTGGTAAACATTAATTTTGGCATTATTTTTATAATTTAAGAATCCTACATTAGAATAAGTGATAGCAGATAAAGAATCAAAAGAGATAGTATAAAATAAAAGATTAAGAGAAGAAAACAAAAGATAGCAGTACATATCAAGTTTAAAGAAATGAAATCATACTGGTGATTTGACACTTTAAATGATATGCCTGGCCCTGGCCAGTTGACTCAGCCATAGAGCATCAGGCCGGCATGTGGAAGTCCTGGGTTCAGTTCCTGGTAAGGGCACACAGGAGAAGCACCCATCTGCTTCTCCACTCCTCTCCCTCCTCTCTCAGTTTCTCTCTTCCCCTCCCACAGGCCTGGCTCAAATGGTTCTAGCAATGTTGGCCCCAGGTGCTGAGGATGGCTCCATGGCATTACCTCAGGCACTAAAATAGCTTGGTTGCTGAGCAATGGAGCAGCAGCTCATACAGGCAGAGCATCACCTAGTAGGAGGTTTACCAAGTGCTTCCCAGTCAGGTGCATTCATTGCATCCAGGCCTCTCACTTAAAAAAAAAAAAAAAGTGATATGCCCAAAATGTTTCTCATTTAGATCTGTTTGTCTTGTAAAAATGTAAAGGTGAAGCCATTTATAAAACATGATATTGACAAGGTAAATGTATAGTTTAAAAAGAGAATTAGAGAATTAACTCTGCCAAACAGAAGATGATGAAGGCAATATGCTGAACAGAATAAGACACCATGGAAGCTTTATTATTACTTATAATTTTTTAACTTAAGACTAATATTTTTCCAGATGTAATGACAGCCTATTATGTTGCTTTCTTTGTAGTGTAGGTGGACTAGACATAGCAAAAATTACCTCCAAGATATTGCTAATATAATTTCGGAATGATTGACCTTCTCCTCTCACTGGTATATTTTGTATATTTGAATCTAATTGAACTGAACATAATAGAAGATCCAGGCATGGAGCCAGCATTCATCCTGCTTGACCTTGTTCTGAATGCCAACTCCTGAAGGAGTGTCAAGAGCAAACCAACCTCTCCAGGCAGTGTTTAAAATAGATTCAGCTTTTGGGAAACACAACACAGCTATACACCTGGTGAAACTGGGAAGAATTGCTTAAAGAGTTTACACGTGTTAAACAGTTGGCAAACATTGGCATTTGTCACCTGTATGGATTTCCCTGGTGAAGCCTGTGTAACATATTGAGTTTTCTTGGAGGAAGCAGCTGGAAGACTAGTCAAACAATTCATCTTTTTTCAGAGCTTGCTAATTTTGAGAATGCAAATGGCTAATTAAAAATCTTGTGTGTCCTATATACTCCATTCCAGCAATTTTCAGTATGAACAAAATCCATGAAAGCATTTCTGAGCCCTGAAATTAAGACCATAATTTAAGGCAAGTTAAACTATAGAAGACTGTACTGTGAAAACTACTTTGAAAAAGGTGAAGACAATGGCAAAGGAAAGATATTGGGAATATTTTTCCTTGCCAGTACTAACATAAGACAGGTAGCAAAATTTTTTTTTTATCCAATAGGTGCAGAAGAAGGATTTTTCTAATTTTAAGTCAGCATAACCACAACAAGCTCAAATGTGTCCAGTGGAATGTCTATATTGTGTATGAAATCCAAAACTCTTAGAATAAAATATTATAGTAAGGGCCCTATTTTCATTATGTGTTTTCATTACCTTGCACATTTAGGTCATTTTATTAATTTTTAAACAGAGAACATGACTATTTAGCAAACTCCAAATGCACAGTTTCCTGTGATACCAAGTTATGCCAAAATTTTTGGACATTAGAGAGGATCCTGTAAACATGTCTTTTCAAAATAAGTACATTCTAAATCTAAATGTTGGGGAAAACAACACACTTTGTTTTGCTTGAACTCTCTTTAGAAAATATTATTTGATGAACTGTTAAATGGCATGTAAGAATTTCTAATAATGTAGGTAAATCACAGACAAAAGTGTGGTGATAGCCAGAGGGAAAGGAAGGTAGGTGAAGGTGGGTGAAAGCCCCAGAGCAGGTGATGGGGACAAAAAAGACATTGCTTGGGGCAATGGGCACATAATGCAGTATATAGATGATATTCTTTTGAGTTTCACACCTGAACCTGTATCCCCAAAAATTCAATAAAAATAAATAAGTGAAATAATTTTTAATAAAAATATGGTGGTTTATACTGATTAGACTCATCATAAGAGAAGAGCACATTAATTACAAAAATTTGTAAACTGTTGATTCTTCACTGGGAACATGATTAATTAGTTCTTAGATGCATCCATATTGCTAGTGGAAAGAAAAAGAGAATTTATTCCTTTCATACCCTTCCTCCCTCTGTCTTTTTCTTAGTAGCATTGATATATCTCCAGGAAATGCCCAGTAAATTTCCCTAACAATATTAATAAACCAGAATTCAATATAAGCCCATCTTGAACCAATTCCTCTCCAGGAAATTAGATTACTGTTAAATAAAATGATTTGAGAGATCTACAGTGTTAAATATCCACCGAAGCACAGAGCACACTGGGGGAGAAGAGAATATTGAATAACGTTGAAATTGTACCGGAAAGAAGAAGGAAGGAAACGATGCTAAGTAGGCCTCCACAATATCCTCTGCAGTGAGACTTAAACACGAAAAGATATTAACATTCAAATTATAATTGAAAGGTTTATTGTATCTTAAGAGAAAAAAAATATGTATTTATGGATGGATTTCTCCATATATATAGTGAGAACTTACCCCAGAGTTGTAATTTCAAGATAAATTAAATTTACTTTTTCATGAAATGAAGTAATTCATTACTGAAGACTGATGAGTTAATAGGTATCAGGTACACAGAGTAGCAAGATACAATAACATATTTTGTTCCTTTTTAAGTTTACTTTTACTTCAACTAATGTAATAAAATTACTTAATGCCATTACTCTTGTATACTTATCTTTTAATATAGAAACATAAATGATTAATTAAAGGTCACTAGACCTGTGATAACAAGAAGAAAATTCAAAACTTGAAAGCTAAAACAAATAAACAAATACAAAATCCTTTCCTCAATTTACTGAAGAATTTAAGCCAATTTGTATTATATGGTCAAGAAGATGGCTAATAACATTCTAAAGTACTTATTGTTAACATATCCCTGGAGCAGTAATTGTTCACATCATAGGTTATCAATCCAGATGAAGAAACGGCAGGGAAGGAGAGGAAGTAGTAAAAGAAGAGGGGGATAGAGGAGAAGAAGAAGGATAGAGAGGAAGAAGGGAGAGGAGGGAGAGAAAAGAAAAGCTGAAGAATGGAAAGAATAGAATAGAATAGAATAGAATAGAATAGAATAGAATAGAATAGAATAGAATAGAATAGAATGGAATAGAACAGAATACAATGGAATGGGATAGAATAGAATAGAAGATATTTCAGAAGCAGTTTAATCTTAAAGGGTGTATTGCTTCAAGTATGTTTAAAAATATATACAAAGTAAAATGTTTTTTGTATTATGGGTTGCATTAAGAATATTTAGAACGTTCCTATTCTAAAAGGTTGACAAATACATATTTATTATATTATCCATATTTAATGTTGATGACATTTAAACACATTTTTCCACAAAAGCCACTTTTTCAAAACTAAAATCTCATTTAATATTTAAAAAAAATACCAACTCACTAGAATTTCTAATTAAAATGTAAGACTAGTTTAAATTAAAATTCTGTCAATATCACCCACATGCAGAACTAATAGCTAAACTAAAGCTTACCAGAGCAGTTTTATAAAGGCATGGTCTATATTTTGGTAATTATTGTTTCATAAATAAAAAAGATGTTTTTAAAATGCAATTTATTTAATTTAAATTTTTTTTCTGGCCTGACCTGTGGTGGCACAGTGGATAAAGCGTCGACCTGGAAATGCTGAGGTCACCAGTTCGAAACCCTGGGCTTGCCTGGTCAAGGCACATATGGGAGTTGATGCTTCCAGCTCCTCCTCCCCTTCTCTCTCTCTCTCTGTCTCTCCCCTCTCTCTCTCTCTGTCTCTCCCTCTCTTCTCTAAAATGAATAAATAAATTTAAAAAAATTAAAATTTTTTTCTGCTATATCATGAATTGTGCTACAACTAAATTATAGAGGAAGAATAAAAATCTGATTGAAACTCTTTTGTATTATAAAAAATACAAGACTCACCAGCTGCCTAGCCAGGTGGTGGTGCAGTGGATAGAGTGTCGGACTAGGACCCAGAGGACCCAGGATGAAACCCCCAAAGTCACTTGCTTGAGCATGCACTCATCTGGCTAGAGCATGGGCTCACCAACATGAGCATGGGGTCGCTGACTTGAGTGTAGGGTCATAGACATAGCCCCATAGTCGCTGGCTTGAAGTTCAAGGTCTCTGGCTTGAGCCCAAGGTTACTAGCTTGAGCAATGGATCACTGGCTCAGCTGGAACCCCTGGTCAAGGCACATATGAGAAAGCAACAAGTGAGCAACTAAGGTGTAGCAATGGTGAATTGTTATTTCTCATATCTTTCTTTCTTGTCTGTCTGTCCCTACCTGTCCCTCTCTCTGTATCTCTTTCTCTTTCTTACAAAGAAAGAAGAAAGAAAGAAAGAAAGAAAGAAGAAAGAAAGAAAGAAAGAAAGAAAGAAAGAAAGAAAGAAAGAAAGAAAGAAAGAAAGAAAGTCTTAGCTTCATTGGTTTTTTAAATTGTGTTTCTAATCTCTGCTTCAATTATTTATACTCAGATCTCAGTGGCAGCCATAAAAGTAGGTGCACTAGATGTGGGGACAAGTTTTATTGTTGAAAGTAGCTGGAGGGAGAAGGCAAGGAATAGTCCACCTGCTCCTTCAGACTCCCAAGAAGATCCCAATCAGCTCTAAAAGGCAGGCTGATTAGAAGCTAGGCCCTCAGGCACCAGCTTGCAATGAAAACCTTTCTTGGGAGAAACTGTGAGATAGATGTTTCTGTCTGCTCTGTTTGTGCTGAGCTCAAGGGATATAGCTTAGGGAGTGTTCATATATTATCTTTTAACAACTGTTACATTGTGTGCTGTACTACTATATGATTCCTATAAACAAGCCCTTTTGGCTTTCAGAACAAGGTCAATGGGGGCCCAACTCGGTAGGAAGTCTTAAAAGTTGAGGTATTGGGGGTCTAAACTCTTTCTTCCTCAAGGAGAAGCTAGGATTTAGGGATTTACTCCCAGTTATAAGTATTTGTTTTAGGATTGAAGTTTTTGGTGAGAGTATGTCTCAGCCTTTCTTACATATTTCAATGTGGTTGTTTTTTCTGTCATTTGATTTATAAGAATCACTCAACTAGTTTCTGAATTTCTCTGAGAGAATTAATTGATCAGCATGCGATGAAGGATGGAAATTTAAGAAACTATGTAGCCATCATGGTCATGTCAATCACATAAGAAACACTTTGTGTTTTAAAAAAATAATTATAGGTTTTAATGCCTATTGACTAGACCTGTTATTATACTTCAGTTTTAATTGATTCAGGTAAAAATGGCTGTTAATGACATATTCTGTGGTGTGAATCTGGTCATCTGGTTAACATATAACAGCAATTAATAAATAGAATTAAACTAAAAATAAAAAAGTTCCAAGTTGTATGCTTTAACATGAATCATACATTAACATTAACAACTCAAATTTCACATTTTTGAAAAAAAAAGAAAATGTAAAAAGAAGATAATATTGAAAATGCAGTATAATTTCAAATGCAGACATTATTTCAAAGGCAAAATGCTTAAGTCGCTTTAGATAAATCTTTGGAAAGAATACAGAAAATTACTCTAGATTCAACTCTTCTTATTTTTTTAATTTTTACTTATTGATTTTAGAGACAGAAGGAAAGGGGGGAGAGAGAGAGAGAGAGAGAGAGGTCAATTTGTTGTTTCACCTATTTATTCATTCATTATATGATTCCTGTATGTGCCCTGACTAGGGATTGAACTTGAAATCTTAGCCAGGGTGACTCAACTATTTTTAAAATTAAAACCTAGTTCTATATTACAGCTAAGTACTTAATTCCTTAGTAAGTGATTGTTAACAATGATCTACAGAATACCTTTACGGTATGTTCTCTAAGTACTGACTTAGGAACCTGGCCTTGGCAATGGCATATAAAAAGTTTTCAACTAAAAGTATTTAAAAATGAAGTTACACTTATCTATTTATTAGAAATATAAATTTACTCTAAAATTTTATGTACATTTAGTTATCCTTAATTATTTTTATTCTTCAAAATTAGTCAAATTTTTATAATGAAGTTGGCATTGTTATAAAGAAATAAAGCGTCAGACTACGATGCAGAATACCCAGTTTCAAAACCCTAAAGTTGCCAGCTTGAGCACAGGCTCATATGGTTTGAGCAAGGCTCACCAGCTTGAGCCCAAAGTTACTGGCTTGAGCAAAGGGGTCATTCAGTCTGTGGTAGCCCCCCAGGCAAGGCACATCTGAGAAAGCAATCAATGAACAACTAAGGAGCTGCAACGAAGAACTGATGCTTCTTATCCCTTCCTGTCTGTCTGTCCATCTCTCTGATTCTCTCTGTGTCTGTCGCACACACACACACACACACACAAAAAGCTATAAGTGCATAAATATGTCTTGAAAAGTCTATTTTTATTGATTGAATAGACATGATCACTTCTGGATGCTATACTTTTGGCTAACCCCATGAATAAAATATAAAATCAAAAGAGAAATTTAAGATATGGGACCAGATCCCTTATTTTTTGAATCAAACTTTTGTTGTGTTTACTGAGGAATCTGCCAACAGTATTTTCAAAGCTTTTTCACTTCTCTAAATTTGGTAGCTATGCACTGTATTAACTGTGGTTAAATTTTTAAATTATTGTGCACCCCAAATTTGGGCTTAAACTTTATTCTTCTTAGAAAAGGAACTAAATGTTATTGCAGAATACTGTTTCCTTTAACCATTCACATAAGAATGGTCTCATAAAAGTGTTAGGTTATGCAGAAAACTAAGCTGTCAATATGTACAACTTTACTCAACATTTTATTTCTATTTTCTCCAACTTGCCAATCCATAAATTTGCAATTTAAAACTTGGGATTTATATAAGTTATAGATATATTAAACTATTTGCAATTTTTCTATGAACACCTCCCCAGCCAAATACTATATTGCTATACAATTGTGATTACATGGCTGATATCTCTTTTCCTGAGAGAAATTAAAAAAAAAAAAAGACAGAAACTGTCATTGAACCAGAGTGTCAATTAACTTTAAAATTATAGAACAGCTTCAAATCTTAGAGCAAGACAATTCTTCATTGGACCTGTATGAATTATCCGTCATAGTGAAAGTATAACTATTTGCCACAGGTGTGCCCAGAGTGTCTGGACTCCTAGGAGAGTGAAAAAAAAGTGGAGTGGCCACCAAAGAGTGCATTGGAGACAGCCGCATGGGGAGGGGAGATAAAGCAGAAGTGGAGGTGAGATGGGAGATAATGAAAGCTCTGGGTAGCAGCCACAAACTGTGTAGAGATTAGGTTTACAAAACTGAGATCTGTATCCATAACTTCAATCTGTGAGAAGAACATTTCTACCCATCAAAGTGCCTCCAGGAGATGTTTTACTTTTAATACAATTTAAAAGCAATGATAAAATGCCAGTGCTATCATTACTGCCTAGGTGCCTGAAATGATATGAATACAATTCTTGAATGGCATTGTCAGCCAACGATATTTCCCCAAAGGGTAGGAAACACAAATATTGCTGAGCTAACACTGCTGTGTTTGTATTGTCAGCTCTGATTTAAGAACCAGATATTAGTACTATCAATAGTTACTAAGCTTGGCTTTTATTGGGAAGGTAATAGGAAAAATTTCCTACATTATTTTAATCATAGGTTGGTATATGATGTATTTTAATTGCAAAAAATACAGTTAAGGCTTGTTAATTTATTTCTGTATTAATATATACAATGTGTATATAGCATTATATATGATTCAAAGGTAAAAACAAAGAAAGAAATTATAATGCAAACATAGGGCTATGAGAACAAGTGCCATAAATTGGTCCTTAAATAATAGCCCTGCACAGAAAGTGGCATGTTTGGGCACTGTCTCAGAGTGAATAAATAGAAATTGCAAAATTTTAGGGATCTAAATAAAATACGAAACAAAATTCATTGTCTATAGGGAATTTCTGACAGTTTAATATAATTTGGACTAAGAATGCACTACAGAATGGTGGATTAGGGTAAAGATTATACATATTATATATATACACACACACACACTATATATATATGAATTAAAAAAATATTATATGTACCTATATATAAACATATATATAGTGGCCTAAAACAATGAGAACATTTACCTGTTATGTTGAACAGAGTTTATCAGAGACAATTGTCTTTACCCTACTCGATATCATTACTCAGAATCTTGTGAAGGCTCCAACACTTACATGCTGGGCAGTCCAGACTTGCCATCAGCTGAGACCTCAGCTCAAACTCAGAAGAGAACCTTTACAGGTAGGAGCTGGAGAGTACAATGATGGGCTTTGTTTTTTTATCACCCAGCCTTAGAAGTCATACAATGCTACTCTCATCATATGATATTCATTACAAGTTAGTCACTAAATTCAGTCTATGTTCCTAGGGAAGGAAATTAGTTCCCCATCTCTTTTTTTTTAATTCATTTTAGAGAGGAGAGAGAGACAGAGAGGGAGAGAGAGGAGAGAGAGAGAGAGAGAGAAGGTGGGGAGGAGCTGGAAGCATCAATTCCCATATGTGCCTTGACCAGGCAAGCCCAGGGTTTCCAACCGGCGACCTCAGCATTTCCAGGTCGACGCATTATCCACTGCGCCACCACAGGTCAGGCCAGTTCCCCATCTCTTAAGGTATAAGTATCCATAACACATTGTAAGAAGAGAACATATAGCAAAGGATACTTGTTCATAAATATCTATAAAATAAAACTTGGAACCACTTATTCCATTGTTTCTAAACTAAACCAGTAAAATGTATCTCAACAATTTTCAAACAGAAGGCACTATCAGATATTGGCTTAGCTAGAGTTTGCTGTCAGATTGTGGAGACTTCATAAGAGAGGTCCTGCTTTTAATGAAAGGCAGGCCAAATAAAAGCTATTGCAGAAAGTAGCAATGACACCTCCCATTGTAGCAGGGAATGTGGGAGAAAGGTCAGATGACATTGCACTTTCAGCAAAAAGGAAAGGACCTAAAAAGGCAAATGTTACTAAGAGCTAGAACAAAATAAGGAGTGAAATTTGTCATGAAATTTGGAAACAACCTTAGGGTAAGTGTTAAAGTATTAAGTGAAGGAGGAAGCCAGATTGCAACAATTTTTTAAGCCAATGAAACACTGGAAATTTTAGAATGCAAATATATAGAGGTTAGTAACTTAAAAGAAGAAGGAAGATTAGGTAATAAGTAGCTTGGGATGCAAATTAAAAAACAACCTCATTTCATTTATGTTTGTCTTATTTCATTGTTTTAAAATGGGCTGGGTTGAAATTTCCCTGGAAAAGGCTGAATTCATGTTGGAAGGGCTAGACTGGAGGAAGCAGGTTCTTGTGATTCATACACCAGAGGACGAGTCAGCTGTTGGACAGCCTCTTACTGAGACTGGTGGATGGTTGTCAAGCTACACTCCGGTTCATAAAGTACAGGTAAGAAAGGGACACAATTTACTGAAGTGGAGAACCTGCTCCAGAATATCATACAAAATATAACTTAGATTGAAAAATATCAGTATGCATTGGAAGTAACGTAAGCATAAACACATTTTTCTTATCTCTTACTACTCTGCTATTTATAAACTATGTGAAAATGAAGTCATTTTTTAACTTTTCTTTGTCTTAATTTCCTTATCTGTAAAACAGTAATAATGTTTATTAAGTGAATTAAAATAAAAGACTTAGGCTGGTACCTGACACAGTACATCCAAATGGACATTAGTCAATCTTATTAAATTAAGAAAAGTAACTGTATAAAACCAACAGTGTTCTGACCATAGAAAAAGACAGCATTGACTATTGCTACACTCTCCTCTACATTAGAATAAAATAAACTTAGTGTAAGTATATTAATCCTGTCTTCTGAGAGAAATATTGCTAAACAATATATTTTTAATAGAGTTGAATATTGTTCAAACAGAAAAGAATAAATTTATTTCCTTTTGTTTAATATATTTTAGCTCTGACTCTCTTTCCTCTCCTCTTTAAAATGAGTAAATAAAATCTAAAAATATATATTTTAAATATATTCTCAATCATATCATAAAATAATGAAATATAAGTAGTTTTGAAATGTTCCTAAATATAATTATAGCTTTAGAAAAATTGATTTTTTTCCCCTGGCTGGTTGACTCAGTTGGTAGAGTCTTCGCTCAGTGTGTGGATGTCTTGGGTTTGATTCCCGATCAGGACACACAGGAAAAACTGCCATCTGCTTCTCTCCTCCTCCCTCTCCCCCTTTTCTTTCTCTCTTTCCTTCCCACAGTCATGGCTCTATTGATTCCAGTGTATTGCCCAGGCACCGAGGATGGCTCTGTGGAGACTCCACTGAGGCACTCACAATAGCTCAGTTGTGAGTACTGGCCCCAGACAGTGTTGCCTGGTGGATCCTGTTAAGGGTGCATATGGGAATTTGTGTCTCTCTATCTCCCCTCCTCTCACTTGGAAAAGAAGAAAAATAATTAATTAATTAAAAAAACCCACATTTTCATTAATGTATAGACACACTACTATTAATTTTTTTTTGGAACTGTATTTAGCAAACAGATTTAATGATTTTTATGGTCAACCCTTGTTATTCAAATGAGTTGATAAATAATTTTCTTGGTTCTCAACTGTCAAATTTTCTAAAATACATCAGCAATAAATGCTTTTCAAAAACAAAGCACAAAAAGAAAAATACTAAAAAACAATAGTCATGTAGATTATCTAGTGTTAGATGCATTCTAATTTTAAAAAAATGAATACAGATATTAAATGAAACAACATTATTTTGTCTATGTATAATGAATGTAATTTTCGGTAGCATCATATGGATATGTCATGATTGCAAACATATTAAAAAGAGATTAGAAGATTGGATTTTAACATTTTTATGGAATTAAAATTTCTAATCAAATTAAAAAAATTATTTGATTCTTCCAAAATTATTATTTAAATATTCCTGTCACTGAATGGTATAGTCATCAACCAAAAAAATCAAAATGAAGCAGAGGGCTTATCTTTTCCATTACTGTACTCTCCACATCCTATATCCAAATCATTACATGCTTTATAGTTTTCCTTCATAAATCTCCCCAAAACTCACCATTTTTCTTCATCTTCAACAGAACTGCCAGCTACTACATTCAGACACATTACTCTTCCCTAATTTGTTCTCCAGACTTCAGATGGAATGATTTATTTTTCAAGTGCCGAATCTCATCACCATTATCTCCTGCTCTACAACTGCAAAGAATCTCCTGTTCTTGTATCACTTCCTTCTGCAGCTTTCTGGAGTTCACACATTGCCTTGGTCTCTTGCCTGTGGCCACACTGGCTTCATTGCCTTATATATACCATCATTCCTGCTCTGCACAGGCCTGTACACTTGCTATTCTTTCTCCTGTCTGTTTTTTCTAAATAACTATGTAATATGTGAAATCTTAGCTTAGTTGCTTCTTAGCCAGTATTTTTCCCTGCCCTCAGTTACCCAAATTCAAAAGAACAATTCAAAGAAATTTTTTCTTACTGTACTTTCATTTAGTCCAATACCAGAAATTATGGTAGTTTTCTCTCATGTTTAGCTAAACCTAATTATACAAACATATTGTCTAAAAATTTCAACACAATCAAGATGAGTCATCGAGTGACAGGTCATTACTAAAATTACAGAGGTAATCACATTGTAAGGTATAAAAATGTTAAATCACTATATTATACATCAGAAATTAATATGGCCAGTGTAAGATTGTATACCAACTATACTTAAATAAAAATAAATTTAAAAAAATTAAAAGGAAAGCTAGAACAGGACTACAGAGAGTGACTTTACTGCAAAGACAACCCACATGTCTTCTCAAGTTCATTTTTCTGGTCAAATTATTAAAAAATAAATAAATAAAAGTATCAGGTCTGTGATTCTAACTTTTGGATCTTTGTAAAAGACACTGATATATTTGTAAATGCATGATGTACATGTTCAGTGACATTATTTTCCATTCAGTGATTTTGAACCTGGTTACTTGAAAACAAAAAGACACAAGAAGATATGAAAATAACTTAGAGTATGTCATTTATCAGATTATTCACACAAGTGCTTTTATGATAAATTATAATTATTTCAATTGTGTTGATAGTTGCATCACTTATTCACCGCAGTTAATTTTTTTTGTTTCATTATTGAAAATTTCCTAATTTTAATTTAAGCATCTTCAATAAGTAAATGATATTAGCTTTATTTATGTTATGAAGCTAAATATTGATATTTCCTAAAAAAGTCAACTTTTTAACACTATACAACAATATCATATATTTTATTTAAAAACACTATATAATTAAATAATGTTAATGTATCACATCACATACTATACTATCCTAAATCAAAACTCAGAAGCTAGTCAATGTCAATGGTTTTATTTTATTTGAATATTTTCCTTCTACACATAAATGTAAATTTTTTTTTTTTTTTCATTTTTCTGAAGCTGGAAACAGGGAGAGACAGCCAGACAGACTCCCGCATGCGCCCGACCGGGATCCACCCGGCACGCCCACCAAGGGCGGTGCTCTGCCCCCCAGGGGGCGATGCTCTGCCCATCCTGGGCGTCGCCATATTGCGACCAGAGCCACTCTAGCGCCTGAGGCAGAGGCCACAGAGCCATGCCCAGCGCCTGGGCCATCTTTGCTCCAATGGAGCCTTGGCTGCGGGAGGGGAAGAGAGAGACAGAGAGGAAAGCGCGGCGGAGGGGTGGAGAAGCAAATGGACGCTTCTCCTATGTGCCCTGGCCGGGAATCGAACCCAGGTCCTCCGCACACTAGGCCGACGCTCTACCGCTGAGCCAACCGGCCAGGGCCATAAATGTAAATTTTTAATGTGCTTACTTAGATATTTTAGGCAAACAGCTCAAGGTACAATGATCAATGAATGGACTAGTCACATTGAACAATATATGGATCCACATATTAACCCATGATAAACTAAAGATTAGAACAAAAACAAGCAAAACATCATTTACTGAAGTAATGTGAGATGTACTCACCTAATTTGGACCCTAATTGCTGAGTAAATAATTTTATTTTTTAAATTAGAGATATGCATATTATATATAACCAAGTTACTTTTATTATCATTTGCAACAATAAAAAATTGATGGTTAAATATATTACTGTAAGTTTTTTAATTGTTTTACCATGTCCCAGTAGATTGCTAATACCTCATTGGATAAATGTTTGTTATTACAGATTGCAAAAATACTTCCCTAGCTCTGAAACTTTTCAAGTGAGATAATGAGAATGTCAATAGTCATCTTTTTTTTTTTTTTTAAGATTTTACTTATTAATTTTACAGAGAGAAGAGAGGGATGAGGAGCAGGAATTATCAACTCAGAGTGGATTGATTCACTTTAGTTGTTCATTTCTTGTTTGTCATATGTACCTTGACTGGGCAAGCCCAGGGTTACCAACCAGTGACCTCAGTGTCCCAGGTCAATGCTCCATCTACTGTACCACCATAGGCCAGGAGATAGCCATCTTTTTAATTATGGATGATTTATCCATCACAAAAGAAAATTGTTATATCAACATTATCAATTTTAGGTTTTATTTATTTATTTTAGTGAGAAAGAGTGAGTTAGGAAAAAAGATGAAAAGCATCAACTTGTAGTTGCAGCACTTGAGTTGTTCATTGCTTCTCATATGTGCCTTGACCTGGGGGATCCAACCAAGCCAGTGATTCCTTGCTCAAGCCGTTACCTTTGGGTTCAAGTCAGCGATCTTGGGATCATACTGATGATCCCATGCTCAAATTGGTCACCCCCTGCTCAAGCTGGTGAGCCTGCACTCACGCCATTGACCTCAAGGTTTAAACCAGGGACCTCAGCATCACAGGTTGATGCTCTATCCACTGTGCCACCAACGTCAAGTTTTAGGTTGTCTTTTATTGAACCCAAGGAAACTACTATTTTTTTTTAACATATTGACTGTCAGAGAGAGAGAAAAGGGAGAGAGTGAGTGAGGAAGGGATGGAAGAAAGGAGGGAAAAAGAGAGAGAAACATAGATTTGTTGTTTCATGCTGTCATTGGTTGATTCTTATATGGGCCCTGACTAGGAACCCACAACCTCAACATGTTGGGTGATGTTGTGGAGACAATGACTCCTCAGAGACCACATGGAGTGCATCGAGGGACCTAGGGGAGACTATCTAAAAGTCTCCTATACAGGTTTCATGAGAGAGCCCCGACCCCCAGTTTTTAGGCATATACACACAGAAGCAGGGACAAGAATGAGGAAACCAGGAAGCAGAGTAGAGAATGAGGAAGTCAAGAAGGGGAACTTCTTCAGAGCAGACAAAATGGTAAGGGAAATGGCTCAAATATCCCCAGGTATTGATTAATCAGAATTGTTAATTCTATCCCTATTGTGCTGTGTTCAGCACTGTACTGGTACTGCATTCAGTACTTTTGTCAGTAAAGTCACTGTGGCCTTTGCCTCAGGGCACTGAACTCTGTCCCTGTTCTATGTTCCTATTCAGGGCCTCTGAAAGGTGAGGCTCTAATCAATTGAGCTACTTAACCAGGATTAGAAACTACTATTTTTCTGAGCTAAAATGAAGAATAATAAAACTATCAGCGTTTTTTTTTAATAAATATAACAAACATACTTGCTTTGTAGCTGTTTTTCTTTCATATTATCACCTGATCTGCATGTAATTTAAGATCTGGAGCAAACTTGGTTTTTACAAGCAATAATATATTTTTTAAGAGATTGACCACACTATTCAAGTGTATTTAATTCAGCTTCCACTGTGGTAACCTTTGAAGTTGACCAAATTGAGGATCCTCAGATCAAAATTTTGGCAAATTAATAATAAAACATGTACAGAGATTAGTAGTAGAAGATCTTATATGTGAATAGAGCTGTTCTTTAACAGATAGAAGCAACAGGACAAAAATGTCATTAAAAATCCTAGGTAGAATCTTTTTCTAAAGTCTATGGTATGTTCTTTGGAACCGAGAAGTTGTTAGCATTGGTGGCTAGATATTAATAAAGGAAGGGAGGTAAGGGAATCAGACATTAAGAAACTTAATCAATTAGGGAGCTAAATTGGATTATAAACTTGCTTCACTAAAAAGCTACAGCTTCACACACTCTACAGGGGATGGTGGCATTCCCTAGCCAAGGGGATTAGCATTCCTCACTCCCCTTTTCAGGAATGACAGACCTGGCTTTCCAATCTCCCCAGAGATCAACTGACCATTATCCTAGATTACTGAGGGAAAGATAAAACAAAAAAGAGGAATTCCTGTTCTGAGTACATGACCAGTAGAAGCCAAGATGGCACAGGGAAGGTAAGTACATGCACAGTAGGAAGTAAGATGGTGACCATAACAGGTCTGGGAAAAGTATCAGATTGATTAAGGGTATAGACACTTGGATCATCTAGGAAATAGAGACTGGTTAGGGGAAGGACTCAACCCTGGCTGGTGAAGGATTTGGAAGTTGATTGGTTTGTTTGAAAAAGTGCCTGGTCCTTCCCAAGCCCCCCAAAATATAATCCAAGCTTAACAAAGTTTCTCTCTCGTTCTCTCTCTCTCTCTCTCTCTCTTTCTCTCTCTCTCTCTCCACCCCCCACCCTCATTCCCCTTCTAGGTAGCAGCACTCACCCCTTACATTAATATTAGCCATGTGGACCTAGCAGCCACCCAGACCCCAAGTGTGAGCCTGTGTACAGCAACACAGCGTCAGCCAGAGTACTGTGCAGGAAAGGAACAAAGGCTGAACTGAACTGAGCTTGATATGGTCATACTGAACCAATGGCACTGACTCTCAGGACATTGACTCTTTTTCTGGGCTTAGTGAAGACAATGCTGAAATTTTTCCACAGAGGAACAGACAGAGATGAGACACTAAGAATCTTGGGGCAGTCTTTTGATTTCGTTTCTACACAAAACCTTACCACTATACCTTATCCTTCCATATACGGGTCCTCGGAATGCTTTACTTGTGACTCCATGAAAGGACTCCATTTCCACTGGCAAGCAAATGATGTAATTAAAAACTGTCTCTGGTGATATAAAAAAAATAAAAATGGACTATCCTTTACAATTGTGTCATACAGATTTTTTTAAAAATAATCTGAAATAGTGCCTTATTGTTCAGTGATTTGTTTAATAAGTTTGAAATATGAGGATTTTGAGCAAACAACACTTATCCTCTCCTTAAAATGTATGTCTTTGTTTATGAACTTAGATATCAAAATAGTTGTTTAAACAAAGACTAAAACAGGACTATCCAAAACTGCTTTATTTATTTATTAAAACTTATGTTTTTGAGAATTATGGTTCCACTCCTCTCTCCTGCAAGTATGTATTCTATTGTCATCTTAGAAATTATTAATATAATTGACAGACACCATTATATTTGTTTCAACTGTACAACATAATAATTTGAAATATGTATATATTATAAAAAATTCACCACAATGTAACAACATTTTTTTCTATGATGACAACTTTTAGAACCTACTTTCTTAGTAACTTTTAAATGTAAATATAGTATTTTTATTTACAGTCAGTCACCATGTTGTACATTACATATTTATTTTATAACTGAAAATGTATATCTTTTGACCACATTTGCCTTTTAAGCCTTTTTTGCACCACCTCCTCTGACAACCAAAGATCTGTTCTCTGTATCTATAAATTTACTGTTGATTAGAGTCCATGTTTAAGTAAGATAACATGGTATTTGTCTTTCTGATGAATTAATTTTAATGACATCAACTAATACTGAACTCTCCAAACTAGGAAACAATTTTTATAACCCACATTTTAAGTAATTTCTATGCTGGGAAGAGATACATAAAACAAACAAAAATCAGGTTACTTATATAGTACCTTGTTCTTTTTGGAAGTGATGATGGAACTACTTTAAAATGTAATTTTCATGAGCACAGAGTTCATTTAAATTTTGGAGATTAAATTGAAACAGGTCAAGTAACAGTCGCTATGTTTAAAGGAAATATGTTAGTATCATAAAAGATATAAAATATCAATCAAACCACTGAGTTCATTCTTCAGGTAGATTTAGTTTTTGCCTTTTAATGATCATTTTTAATGATTATTAGATCAGTTAATGATCATTTTTAATGATCAGTTAGACAGCTATGAGCAAAACAAGAACTATAGGCAAGGCACAGGAGGTCAGCAGGGCAGAAAGCCCCAGGTGCGTAGCAACGAGCAAAACAGGGAAAGCAAGGATGTCTAAGACAGGGTAACTCTTACACCCCAGCTAATCATGTGGGTTAAACCCCCTTAGCAAGTGACCTAGAAGGGGGCCAAAGAATAGCACCAGCTGCAGAATGTGTAACTTTTATCAACGGTATCGAAAACTGTTTTATGCTTTCTGCAGACATAGAGACAAATTGCAACAACACCACTAATGTATCCTATGCCTTTAGTCGCGATAAATTACCTGCAGGATGGTTTCATATTTAGAAGGAGAGCTTATTCCTGTGTTCCAGCAAACCGTTCTGGGGGACCATGCTGTTAGGAAGACTGAGTGTTTATGCCTCAGAAGCCCCACACCACCCGGGCTCCACGGGAATTCTCCCTTGCACCTGACTGTGACAGAAATTTTTATCCTTTAGCCTCACTAAATATATATTTTTAACTGTGTTTATAATTCCAGTCATAGTATCCTTCTGGCGGCTTAGTATTACTGGTCTTAGAGAGGCATTCATTATTTTTATTCTTTTTATGTTTTTTCAGCATCATAGCTTGTTACCTACAATGTGTCTGTAATGTGAATCTGCTGCTAATAAAGTATATCCCTAACCCCTCTAGGAGACTTGAAAATGCCAAGATATATACTCAGCAGCAAAGGATTACTTCTATATAAAACTAATCTTACAGAAATAAGATAGTTAAAACTAACAGTGGGGAATTACAAGGGAACCCATGAGTTTAAAATTTTAGCTTTAGTTATACTTAATAGGTTTAGTGTATAATGCTTTTAGTTTAGTCTTAATTGATAAGTTTAGGGATTAATGCATGTAAAAAGTTGTTGTTTTAGGAATACTGCAAACAATTTAACCATTTGTTTGTCAGTAGGACTGCCTGGTGTGTAATTAAATATTTGTTTGTCAGAACTTCAATCAAACAAAGTAGATTCTGTGAAATGCCCCACCAGACCTTGTTTTCAGGAGGCTTGGGAGCCATAAGCCTTTGTTCCTTGAACCCTGATTCCAGACGCAATTAACTTTCTGAATTCGAAACCCCTTACACACCACATACTTCTCCTTATAAAAAGGCCAGCTTGAGATGAGATGTTAAGACTTATTTTAGGGTACAGGACCTGCTGTATTCTCAGATCTCCAACCTTCTTTATATAGCGCCCATCACAATTCAGTCCCTGGCTCTGTATATTGGCTTTGTAGTGACAGGAATAGGAGAACTTCAGTTTCATTTTCATTTTTTTTTATGCCAAAGAGTACAGTATTTCTGTGTTTGTATTAATGAATTCAAATGCTCCTAAGATAAACTCATTACAGGTGTAATATTATAGTTGCATCTTCACAATTATTTTCTGACATTTATATATTAAATACGTGTGGTTTGTCATACGTTTAAAATTTCAGTAGATGAGGCCCTGGCTGGTTGGCTCAGTGGTAGAGCGTCGGCCTGGCATGCAGAAGTCCCAGGTTCAATTCCCGGCCAGGGCACATAGGAGAAGTGCCCATCTGCTTCTCCATCCCTCCCCCTCTCCTTCCTCTCTGCCTCTCTCTTCCCCTCCCACAGCCAAGGCTCCATTGGAGCAAAGATGGCCCCGGCACTGGGGATGGCTCTTTGGCCTCTGCCCCAGGAGCTAGAGTGGCTCTGGTCGCAACAGAGCAACGCCCGGAGGGGCAGAGCATCACCCCCTGGTGGGCAGAGTGTCGCCCCCTGGTGGGCATACCGGGTGGATCCCAGTCCGGAGCATGCGGGAATCTGTCTGGCTGTCTCTCCCCGTTTCCAGCTTCAGAAAAATACAAAAAAATTAAATAAATAAGTAAATAAAATTTCAGTAGATGATTCATAGTTCCAAGTAAATATCTTTAATTTTTTCAATAACTGACAGTTGAATATTTTATGTAGCATCTATACGATTTTACTTAAACATTTAAACCAAAATACTTTGTTGATTATTTTTAAAACCTTACTAATAATTGCTATATAGTAATTAAATCCCATAAAATAGCCAGTCTTCAGTTGTGTGTCTTCAGTATATTATGAAGCTGCTCTAGATATTAATGTCTTATTTGGAAATTGACAATTATTGTGAAATTTGAATAAGATGGATTTTATCAAGCAGGAAGCATTCTGCCTGGATGATAATGGGCAGGTGCCTTAAAATGATAACTATGACTAATTTTTTAAAACATCTTTTTCAACTTTAAGAATAATTAAATGTATATCTATTGGGGGGTATATCAAGTGCTGATAGTCATATAAACACTGAACCGTATGTATAAATATTTGCTTAGTACTTATTCAGATCTACCTAGTTAAGTCTGTTAATAGCAATTAATTACTATATGCTAATGAAAGTAAACAAAGAGTCTGACCTGTGGTGGTGCAGTAGATAGAGCATTGACCTGCAAATCTGAGGCCTCAGGTTCGAAACCCTGGGCTTGGCCAGTAAATGAACATATAAGAAGCAACTACTATGAGTTGATGCTTCCCACTCCTCCCCTTTCTCTCTCTTTCTCCTATCTCTAAAATCAATAAATAAAATAAAAAGAAAGTAAATGAAGTATTACATGACTTAACAATTAAACAATTGTCGAGTTAAAAAGTCACTTTTTCCAGAACAGTGAAAATGCTAGATAGTTAAGGGAGTAGTGAAAGAAAAAGCAACAGAATGATGCATTATAATTATTTTATTTGTTATAAAAAAGGGATATAAAAATATAATGAAACTAATGAATTAAATAATTTGACATACTTAAACTTTAGGATTATGATATATTCCAAATTATTTGGTTAAAATCACATTTTATCTTTATAAAGTGGTAAAATTTTTCAAAAGAGATAACAGCCCTGAATTACAGAATTTAATTATAAAATAAATCACTACTTTATTTTTCTGCTGTTGTAATAATAGCACTACAAAAACTGAAAGTATATTTTGTTTAGGCAAATCATGGCAAATACATAAACAACTTATATTCTAGAAAATATGTGTACATATAGTCTACTTAGTTAAACTGTATAGATATAAACCAAAAGGCATAAAAATACTTGAATTTTTTTTAAGGCTAACACTTTGGTTTCCAACAAAATTTTGAAACTGTTTCATGTGTCACATGACACTGAATATTTTCATTACAATGTATAAGATGACTATCTTTTAATAGGCCCCATACAAAATACTGCATTTACCTCTTCACAAAAGTTGAAGACTATAGGTATAATTTGGTTTAAAAATAAATATTAGAAAGATTGTTCACTAATCTTCTGAGTCATCTCATCTTCTTTATTATTAATTAACTTATTCCTTATCATCATTTATCTTTTTTCAGTTTTATCCCTTCTTTTTCATCATTTTACTTATAGGACATACCATTTCTAACAGCTATTGTACTTGTATCTGTTTTTTAACAGAATTATAGCCAGATTATGCATGCTGCTACAGTTGAGGTACTGTCAGCAATTTCCTAATAAAAACTGCTCTTCAGAGGTTTATAACTCAACTGTAAAAATTCTCACTGGGCTCATCTTGTCATATAAGGTCAGAGCCTGGAGCAAATTTATTTTACCAGTTTTCAAACAAATTAATGTCACCAAGGCTCTAAGTATGCAAATATCAATCAAATACTGAAGAAATGTATCTTTCCCAAATAATAATAACCCTTTGGCTGATACTTATTTTCAAGTTATTTAGTTTTGTTAAATTTGTATATATCCCACACAGCTGTTAAAAAAATAGTTCTAAAAGAAAGAAGAGTCAAAAAAATGATGGCTTTCTTCCAAGCAACTCACAGTAACATATGTGGCCATAAAAAGCCTTTACTGCAGGTGAACAACGACCCACTCTCTCGATATTTTACATAGACAACTATGTACAATATGTTAAGGCTTCATTAGAGAAAGAACTATCACATCAATAACTTTGCAAAACCATTTGAACAGTCCTCTAATAAACACTCCATTTTGCTTAACATTGAAATGATCAAAGAGTAGCAACCTCTATAACACTATTTATTGTTTTATATTAATAATGACACAGTTCTCATTTGGTTTCTGTAGATATACTCCTAAATAAAACAAATAGAAGTCAATTTATATTATGTGGACCAAAAAGGGGATGCATACTAAACATTTCAAGCTCAGGGTAGCTTCGCACGGCAGCCTTTCACACTCACAGACCTAAAATAACCACACAGGATAGTCTGAAATTAGAACTTCCTAACCAAAAAGGAGTCATAGTGGGTACTCATATCCTAGGCTGGTACCTTTTCTGACAAAGATCAATCTTTACTTTAATTGAGCTTGTCTGTTGACTTTATGCATCTATGATAACATAGATAAATTTTGCAATGTCAGGGTAATTTACTTTTTTTCTGGACCCTTCATTGCACCAGAGAAGAGATCACAACTCTTCACAGTTACTGTTATCTTGTTTATTGTTATCCTGTAACTATCCTATACTCACAAATGTAAAAGAAATGCCTTTTCATTTTACTTTTTATACAACCCAAACATTCCCTCCACTTTGCTCTCTCTCTAATCCAGTACCAGTGATTTCATGTAACACTCTTAGGCCTCTTCCTTTCATTGGAATGTATAAATAAGGTGCCAAACTGCCATTCTCTGAAACATTTTCTCAATCCATTGAGATTTTGCTTCCCCAGCAATTGTTGTCAGTTTGGCTCAAATAAACTCTAAAGTTCTCCACAGGTTTAAATGTTTTTTACATTGATAATTATCATGACTGAATCCAAGGATGAACGTGTCAGAAAAGGAAAAGGTTGAAAGTTCCTTTTCAAGATACATCCTACTAAAATTCTTCATAGAATCTGTAGGCAACTATTTTTAAACTGTATCAATGTTTTTGTATAAAGTAATAAAAAATAAAGAAAAAAACAAAAAAGAGTAGGAGAAAAATGAAAAACAAAGGAGTCCATTTAACAGGAATACTGCCATTCTGGAAAATTCAGGAGAAGCTATTCATATACAGAAGCTATTGTAAAGAATGTAAGGTCAGAAGTTTATTATTAAGTATAATGCAGGCACCGTAATGTATTATACTAAAAGTCAAATAAAATCTCATCACCCTAATAACAACCTGGACATTTATTTTTTTGTTTTATCCAAAGTGAGAAGCAGGGGGTGGGGTGGGGTGGTGGTCAGGGGCAGGGGGAGGCAGAGAGACTCCCGCATGTGCTTGACCGGGATCCACCAGGCATGTCCACCAGGGGGCCATGGAGCCATCCTCAGCAATCTGGCCAACTTTACTCCAATGGAGCCTTGGCTGTGGCAGGCAAAGAGAGAGATAGAGGAAGGAGAGGGGGAAAGGTGGAGAAGCAGATGGGCAATTATCCTGTGTGCCCTGAGTGGGAATTGAACCCAGGACTTCTACATGTTGGGCCAACGCTCTACTGCTGAGCCACCAGCCAGGGCCCTGGCATATATATATATATATATATATATATATATATATATATATATATATAGTATAATTCCATTCCTTTTGGGAAGTATATGCATTCATGTTTTTATCAGATATATAATATAATGATTCACTTCTTATTTTGATCTCATTACATTCTTATTTTTAAAGTTTATAGTGATAAAATAACCCTAATAATGAAAAATATTATAATCATAACAGCTAAAACTTACATAGTTCTTACTTACTATATAAAGTATGATTATTTCATATTCACAGCAACTTTCAAGCTAAGTATTATTATTATTAACTTTATACACAAGAGCAAATTTTGAGTTAGCAAGAAAGCAGTCTTATGATTATAAGATAATAAACTTAGAATTCAAAGCCAACAGGTCACATATCTATACAATGTGTTCTTCACTGTATTACATTAGATATTTTTCATTTTAATATGTCATTTTTAGTTGCCTTTTTTAAAACCTATTTCTCTATTGTTAGAATGGTTGTTTCTTGTCGTTTCTTTTAGGAAATCACATTGCTTTGAATATTTCACAATCAAGTTTGCTGGTTTTCTATTACTTCCTCAGACTGTTGATTGAAAGTGATATTTCTTAGACAATTTGTAACATTGATTTTATATATACTTTGATGATGTTTTATTTACTGAATATAACTATTCATCTATATTCTTGTCAATACGCAATTAGATATATGTGTATGTACCCACAAAGTCACAGACACACATATTCTTTGACGTTGAAGTTATGAAACGAGCCTTCATTTATTCATGTAATCATATATGAAGGTGAACATTTTTTAAATGTTTAAGTTTGTTCTCTCACTTTGCTCATAATCTCTCTTTATATTGCTTTATTAATCTTACTTTATCTTTAGTAAGTTCATTTGCATTTGTAATACAATTTAGTAGGTTTAGTGACAGCAGCATTACTTTTGTAAACAGATCAATTGGCTATAGAGTTATGAATTATTCAACATATACAAGAATAAGTTTGAAATTCAGTTTGGCTTGCACATGATCAAGGCACTGAGTATTTGTCAGAGGCCCCTGTTAGGATTGTTCCCATGACTGGGAGTCGTCGTGACAGCTAGGTCAGTCTTATATGTCAGCAGTTTTGAACCTTGGAGTAGCTTGAAAAAAAGAATCACACCTTACTGAGACTGTTAGAGACGTAATCACAGCTCAGATCTTCATTGGTGAATCTGGCTGCATTGGGAAGGAGAATTAGTTTGAGATAAAAAAAATCTAAATGGGAAGAACTGTCCCCTGCTCCATAGGTCCATTGCTCACAATTGGGGGTTCATAAACTTGGGTGGAAAACATGTACCTCTATGTTCTCACTAACCTCAAACAAAAATT
Organism: Saccopteryx bilineata; assembly: GCF_036850765.1. Taxonomy (NCBI): domain Eukaryota; kingdom Metazoa; phylum Chordata; class Mammalia; order Chiroptera; family Emballonuridae; genus Saccopteryx; species Saccopteryx bilineata. The sequence continues at coordinate 288,760,945 of NC_089490.1, forward strand.
GAATGTTTCTTTCAATTAAGTATTTAGTCAACAACCACAGTAGTAGTGAAACCTCATCACTAAAACAATCTAAGTTATTTTTATTTCACCTATAATTGTTGCAAATACCTCAAAATAATATCTCAACTCATTGTAGTAATTATTAGACCCACCAATAGGTCTTTTTAAAAATAATATATTAATATTGTATGTACTTACATGCCTATATCACTATGTCATATGGTTTAAATATTGATAAATATATTCCAGATAAATCTTTTCTTAATCCTAAATTTTTATTTGATAAATTCAAAAACATTATTTTGAGAAGAGGTTAGAACCTCTGATATCAAGAAGCAAAATCTTGTATTGCAACCAAGTAAGTGAAACCTGATCTTATCGTCAAATTGCTATCAAGGTCAAAAGTACTTAAATGATATTTTTAGGCAATGAGGGCCTGACCAGGATAGAAGAGTTCAGAGAGTGAAGAGCACAGACCACGGAGAGGACAGAAGAGCTAATTATCTCTCTCATTGTGTATTCAGTCAGTTCAGGGTGGGCAGAGTAGGCATTTGGGGGTCTTAATTCATTTTAAAAAGACTAGTTCCAATCCTATTTTCTCCTCAGCTCCCAAAGTTTTCAACAGAGATTGATTTACATAAAACAAAACTCACTTATGGTATTGTGGGATTCACTGAATGTCCTCTGAGTTATATGATGGTAGATTTTGACCTTGATAGCAATTTGATTATGAAAACATATTTCACTTACTTGGTCGCAATACACGATTTTGCTTTCTTGATATCAGAAGAAATTTCTTCCTCCTTAACTGTAACTTTTCCTTGTATTGCTTGTGTGAGGCAAAAAGTGTGAGTCTGCTTGGGGCCTGCTGGGAATCCAATCTGTGTGTGCAATGTGTTATAGGCCTGTCACCCCAAATCATTTATGGTGAGACATTCTTTGACTTATAGACATTTATCAAGGTCATACTGCTGTAAATGACCCTCAGTTTGGAAACGGAGAACAATCTTCACAATAACATTTTTTTTCTGAATAGTTTCTGTTAGCTTGACGTTTCTTAGCTAACTGAGAAGCTAGCCACCAAACTTCAAGGACAGCAAATTAAATCAGTCAAGAGTTCTGGCCAGAGAACAGCAACTGTATGTGAATCCATCTCTGACAAAGTGCTACATACAAAGTATGAATGGAGCATCTGTTATGTATAACATCAATCAGCAGAAGGTTAGAATGCTTAGGGGAAATATTATGAGGAAATGAAATTAGAAATAGGAGAAACAAGGGGTAGTTTTTAAGCAAAAATTATGATGACTGATTATAACAGAAACATTTTTTCTTGCCAATTAGTGTAGAAATCAGGACCTCCAAAAAATCTCAAATAATCAGTTAAGATGCAATTTTAGTATTTTAATACTCTCATTATTATTCCCACAACTTCTAGAATACTTAACTGCTAGCCTTGTTATAATTAATATTGAACATTTCCTTTAAAGAGAAAAGTTATTTTTTCTCTCACGTTTACTTTTTTTATTTAGGAAAACAATTGAAAGTGAGAACACTAATACAATGCTTCTTTTATCTGGCTAGGTGATTTTGACAATAATCAATTCATTAAAATGTATTCATTTCTATGGATCCTGGTTGCAGATGAAAAGGCACAGCCTCTGTTTTCTAGGAGCTCTCATTCAACTGGAAAAGAGTGATATGAAAACACTTTATAATACAAATTGGAAAAAAATGTACTAAAATAGAAATTTATGCAGTCGGTGTCTCCCTTATTGTGAACAATAGCCTCCACTCAAAAGAATTGTTTCCTATCCTTGAAGAGTTCTAAGAAAGTACAGAAGACAAGATATAAAAAAGTATTAAACAAAATAAACATGTATAAAGCAAAATAAAGTATACACAGCTTTTGCAACTAGAAATGGAAGAAGTTTAAGAACAAGGCCATATAAAAATCTCCTTAGTCACTAGATTAACTTCATTTTGAAGGTAAAACCAATGGTATGTTAAATATATTAATGTACATATTATTACATCTCATATTAAATATAATATGTATCTAACTAAATAGCATAACATTATGCTTTGTCAACTTTTATGTAAACATTAATTTGAAATTTCCAGTTTAATTCTGTATTTCATCCGAGATATAATGATTTTGCCATCCTTTGCAAAGCTCTCAGGCCGTAGGCCTGGTGCATGTAGTACCTGGTGTGTGAGCCACCTAGCTGAGAACATGGAAGACTGATATGGTCATGCCGTAGCCTTTAAGCTTGTCTCTGAGATTTCCAAGACTGTATGGAGTTGCCAGGAAATGCAAGGATACACCAGGGCAAGAAACTCACATAAACAAAGCTTCATGGATGACATATGTTGTTGGTGGAGGAATGTGTGAGGTTCGGTGAGATTTCTAAGCAATAGCATCCTCAAGCAATTGGGATATTATTAAAGTTATAATGCAAGAATAATTACTGTATAAAATTTGAGTCACTTACTAATTTTTAGCTACAAAATTATTAACTATAAAATTGAGTATGATTTATATACACCTTTTAAAATTAATATAATCATAAAACTTGTTTCTCTGTAAAATATTCTCAGTAGCTGGTATATAAGTTTTAATAAATATTTCTCAAATTTGATGCAGCTTTACTTTTGTTATAAATTACAATTCACTTTAGGCTTTAAAACGCCTGAAGAAATGTTACCAGAACCACTGAGGTTCATGTTACCCATTATCATTTCGTTATGGAACCAGGGTCCGAGTGGTATAAAAAGGTGTTTTTATTCAAATTGCCAGCAACCTGAGAAAGCTGGGAGCCTACAACTGCATCCAATTTTGTTTTATAGCTTCAGGAGGTGGGATTTGGCTGGCAGCAATATTCCCTAGGCAACTTCTTATGTTGTTAGCACAGGTCCAATTAGCACAAGCCCATCTGTGGTATCTCTGAGGTAGCTAGGGTCTGGCACCTCTGAGGCTACTTGCATCTGGGAATAATCTGCAAAAGAGACTCCCTACTCTCCTAGATTTAAGATCGATGAATCTAACTCTACATAGGAAAGTCTGTGGCTTGGTTTATACAAACAACTATTGTGATTTAAACTCTCCTAATCTGTAGGCCCTTTCTTGGTGTCTGCTTCTAAAGAGGCTTCCCAGGCCTTCCTGCAAAGATAAACTTCTTGCTGCATTTCAAAGGAGAAGGCCAGGAATCCATTAAAATCAATAGCAAGCAAATTAACTATTTCCTAACCCTTATTGATTAAAACTAAAAGCTACTTTTACTGAAGCTAAACTTCCAGCTTTTGGGTTCCCCTTTCAGAAACAGTTGAATCAATTATTTCTTTGTAAGATTATTTTCCATTTAATATTACATGATGTTAATCAGAAAAAGAAAATGAATCCTTATTTGGATTAGACCCTTTCTTCTTCCTTTCTTATTTCACGCCACCTACATGTATTTCATATACTCAACGTAGATGTCTATCCAGTATGGTGCTATGAGGGCTGTGAAAACAACAGCAAAAAATAAAGAGCTAGTGCCATCAAGGAGTTCATCTTCTAACAGTTGGGAGAGACAGGTTAAAATAACTAGTGGTTATTTCAAGCACAGTTACATATAGCAATACAGCTAGTGATTATTAGGATAAACAATTGCTTTATCTGGGAAAGGTCATAGTTCTGGGAAGATTTCATAGATTCAACTACAGATAACAGGTTATTGAAAACAGTGTCAAACATTTTACTATAAAATTAAATTAACTTCACCATGCCCAAGACTAGTATCTTCTTGCATGTTACTACTATTTTCACTAATTTTTTAAACTGGGGAATCTGTACAAGTCCTAGTAGCTCATCTTTTCCCTGGGAATTTAAGTTATATATTAACTTTATTTTAGAAATGAATGAACATTTGGATTATGGACTATCATTTAAACTGTACACAGAATGCATTTTATATATTCTACTGATCAACAAATATTTCTCCTAGAAAAGCAATAATGTGCAACTAAGAGAAAAGTTAAAGCTTCCTTTGCATACTGAATTGTTTCAATTCACTACATTTCCATTTATTCTAGGGTAAAAAAAGAATTCCATCATCTGAAAACGCCACTACATTTTCGCTTTTGACAAACATAATTTCGATTTCTGTGAATCATATTTTAGGTTGACTGAAATATATGCAGAATAAACCATATTTATCATTGTTATGCATTTTCCATTCAAAGTTACACAATTTTAAAAAAATCACAATTATGTACATTTTTATAATTTTTCAACAAAACATGAGACACTTGTTGTTAGAAAATTTTAGTCAATTTAACCCCCTTCCCACCACCTCCTCCAGTGAATCCAAAACTGCTTTGTCTTATGATACATCTTATCATCACTCATGTATAGGTATTGTATTTGTACTTGTAGAGAAAGGAAGGAGGGATTGAGAAAACTATAAGGATGGGAACCCATTATTCTTGGAGAAACTAGCCGTATAATTTCATTCTATTGATTGACTAGTTGAAAGTAATCTATTTTAATTCCTTAGTACTCTAAACCCTATATTGAGTGTCAGTCAATAGGCCATGATTCTGGAATCCAACATGAACAGGAGAAATTAAAAAAATTAGTGTTCTAATTATTTGATTTACATGATTATGAAATTGGACTGCTTTGTTCTTAACTGATACAGACAGTATTATTTCAAATCCTTTAATACTATTGAATGATTTCTTATTATAGAGAGTTTATGCCTCTGGCCAAATAGTCATCCTCACTCTACTTCCTGAGGCACCTCAGCTACCTTCAAAAGGTACACAGACTTTTCAAAGCTCCATCAATTGACTCAGGGTACAAGGTACTTGTATCAAGCTTCAGAGGAAAATTTTGATTGATATTTGCCAATTCTCATAGTCCCCATTTACAACTCCACCCAATGACAGACAGATGGGGTTTTTTTGCAAGGGTTCCCTGGTTCCTTATAGGAAAGCAGACAAGAGAAGGGACTTTATATTCACTGGATGGCGAAGTTCCTCCTGAGGGAGGTATCAAAATATGGAGGAAAATACAACCAAGAGAAACACAGAAAATAGAGTAGGATACTGGAGCTGGTCTTACTGTAGTCTTTTGTATGTGTAGAAGCAAAATTCTTTACTTTTAAGTGGCGTTTTCTGTTTCTTGCTGTTTTAATATTCCTGTTACATATAAAACTTGTGCTTATCCACAATCAATTTGACACTTCCTTGGACTATCTAAAGATGTAGAACAATCCTCAGTCACTCCTTGGGATTAATTAACATATATATGGTAGGTACGGGATGGAGAATGTGTAACAGGGGTCAGGGCAACATGAAGGAAATTCTGTTCGAAGCATAGCATTTCCATAAACTTAGTAGTCGTTATTCAGAAAGAACCCTGTTATTATCGCTCATCCTTCTCTCTCCAAATACAGATACGTACAAACACATGAATTTCCACATGTATTTGTATGTGTATTTCTCGCTGTGTAATGAATTTACATGTACCCTCTTGGAAAAATAGGAAACATATACATATTTTAGAAGATAAGTGTTTTCTGAGGAACAGTATACAATATTGTTTATAAGAACTGTAAGGCCAGGAGCCGTCATCGTGACCATTCACATGCAGGTTCCCATTGGATTCGGGCAGGCGATAAAGAAATGGCGGAGTCAGAGGATGGGGGGCCATCCTATTTATTGGTGTCTCACCAAGACAGGCAAACCACAAAAGAAGACAAGGGAAAAGCAGAAAACCAGCTCTTCCCATGAAGGGCAAGGGATCAGGGGAGCCCCTGCAACTGTGATAGCAGGAACTGTGTGTCTGAGCTCCTGGTCTGTCCCACTTTATAGTGTAGAAAACCAAAATCCCTTAATCCAATATACAAACAAGGAAGTCTCCGATACAAAGTCACTTATCCAAGGCATAATTGGATTTCTCATGAGAGTGCACCACCCAGATCATACAATCAGTCAAGGGTGTGGGGAAAAGCTTAGTCCCAAAACCAAACCTCAGGCTACAACAACCTGGCCTGCTTATAGCCTGTCCCCCACACCCATTATAAGTCACAAGCGAGCAAACATATATATCATGTTTACAAACTTATTTGACCAACAAGAACTTTATGAAATAGAGAAATAGTAGTTTTAACTTTGGTTAGTAACATCAAGGAAAAAGAATGTCCAACTATCAATGAGAACAGAAATGTTACCTGAATAGCTGAGAAAATTTTATAAACATTGTCCAATTTATAAAGTAAATAAGAAGATGTGTCACAATCAAAGGTGAATTTAATTTATACTTTTGATTTTAGGTTTTGGGGAAAAAATCTGCTGTTTATTATAAGATATTAAGGTAGAGGCAATGTTCATTTTTAACCTATTATATTTATAGTTATTCAAACTTTTCATTTTGTGTTGCTTTATTTTTATAATTCTTTAACTTCTATTGTAGACAAGTCCTCCCGGGCGTGAGGATGAAGGAGATGCAAAGACCTGATTCTGGGGACCAGATTCAGTGACGCAGATCCACTTTATTCAGGAAGTAAGCTGGCTTATATACACAGGTTCAGCCTATAGGGTGTTACAGCATGTTCCTCAAAGCCAATGGCTGAAAAGATCAGGGAGCTGCATGGTTGGAGCTAAGTTACTTCCTTATAGCGGGCGGGCGAGCTTCCTTCCTGGGGATGCCCAGGAGGCTTCTGGGATTTGGAGTATTCTTACAGCATTGCATCAGCCACAGCTGCTAGGAATGCGCTCTGTGCTCCACCCACATTTTATTATCTGCAAAACATACTGGTTATTATTTGCAATAGAAATACCCATTATGTAAAAAATAACTTTTCAGGAAAATGGTATCTTTTAATTCTCAAGGACCTCATGTAATATCGTAAGTGTTTGAAATTATTGAGGATCTCTTATCTGTTCATTATATTAGGTGAAATTTTCTTATACATATTTGATGAGGGAGTGAGTGAGTGCACATCTGTATTAGAAAGAATAGTTAGTATAGTGATTGTGAATATCAATACTGGAGCATCCCGCATGGATTCAATTCTGGCTCTCCCACTTAGATGTTCTTTTTTGTTTTTCTTCTTTTCCAAGTGAGAGGAGGGGAGATAGAGCTACAGACTCCCACATGTGCCCCGACCAGCATACACCCAGCAACCTTGTCTGGGGCCAATGCTCTGCCCGTCTGGGTCTATGCTTACAAGTGAGCAGCCTGAAGTGGATGCTCCATGGAGCCATCCTCATTTCCTGGAGCCAATGTGCTCAAATCAATTGAGCCATGGCTATGAGACGAGAAAAGAGAAAAAGAAAGAGAGAAGGAGGAGGTGGAGGGGTGAAGAAACAGATGGTCACTTCTCCTGTGTGCCCTGACCGGGAATTGAACCTGAGACATCTAAGCTCTGGGTCAACACTCTATCACTGAGCCAACTGGCCAAAGCCTTCACTTAGATGTTCTATGGACAAAGTTTTGCCCGTAATCTCAGTACTATAATGTGTGAAATGGGAGTAGTAATACTCCCTAGCTGGCTTGCAGGAAGTGTCAAATGATTAATATATGACTTTGACATTTCTTGGCAGATAATCTATTCAATAGTACTATTATTTCAGCTTTTGTTTTCATTGATATTATTATTTTTACTTGATAAAACATTGTTTTTAGAAGACACAGAACTTATTCATGCAACTGTTCTCTTTGTGTAATACAGTATCTTTCATTCTTCAAAATTCTAATGCAGAGTAATACATTGTTGACATATATAGATAGATAGATCTACCCTCTCTCTTATATTATTGACCCTTAATTTAAAATAATTCATTCATATTATTAAATCTGTTTAACCTGTTTTTATATTGAGTAGGGTTTTGTTAAGTATATAGAATCTGTCCTATAATAAGCATATTGTTTGTAACTTTGATTACATGTAATTTTCTCATACTATCCATATTAGAGCAATTTAATCCATGATCAAACTAATGTAAAACAAGCCACAGAGAACATAATGGAATCAAATGCCTTGGTTTTAGATTTGAACAAGGAAGTCAATTAGTTGATGACATGAATAACTCCAGACAATAATTTCCATCCTTCATCTGAAATGACACTGCTTACAGAATTTTATGAGCTCTAACACATTTATGTAAGCTGTGAATAATTTATATTTTTTGTATTAACACTAAAGTAAAAGTATATCAAATATAGTCAGTAGAAATTGTTTTAAAACGCAGAAGTTTGTACCACATAAATGTCTAGCACAAACTTGGGACAAATTTTAATTTTCATTTAAAAAACAAATCACCATCATCAAGACATGAGCATTTCCTGGAAGGATACTTCAAATCATAAAATCGTGATTGGTTCTACTTATTTCAGTATGGTAATTGCATACATATTCATATATTTTAAAGTACGATTCATGTTTTATGTCATCTGACTCACCATTTACATAAAGGTATATCCTATATTAAAGTTATCAGTTGAAAGGGCAGAAAATATGTAATTCTGTTTATTGTTTAAATGCCTTCTTTATTTATTTTTTTCTCTGTATCCCACCTTACTCATTAACAACCTGACATTCTCAAGATGGAAACTATAGAGTAAGCAGCATTCTTCCCATTGCATTTATGTCTTCCCTTTTTTGTTACTAAAGTAAAAGAAATGTAAATTGGTTTCAATTATATTTATGTCTGATATAAGTTTTAAAAACATTTTTATTTAATTTCAACATTAGTTTCCCATTGTATAAATAGCACATTCTTTGTACAGGGAAAATACTGTTTATTATAATTTTTGTTAATTGGTTGAATTTACATTTTGATTCAATACTAGATTTTCAGTTTGAGCAGCAACTCACAATACTTTTAATTAACTGGATGTTGGTATTATGAACTCCATTAGTAGTTTCTTTAATACAAAGGCAAACTGTACATTGAATAATTATAAATAGTAATTTAAAAAATAAACAGAATAAGAGTTAAAAAATAAGAGAAATAAATTATGACATGAAGCATCTCTTTTTGGCTTCCAATACTATAGTAGTTCTATGGTAATAGATTTGTAAAATTTTTATTTTGATTTAAGTAAATTATAAATATGATTGTTTTAGATCCTATTTAAACTATTCTCCCACTTAATATGTGTTTGAATATTCTTCTTAAAGTTGAAGTAAAAATGTTTTATTATCTTAACCATTTTATTATACTATAATGGACTGAATTGTGTATCCCTATAATTAATGTGTTGAATCCCTAAACCCCATGTTTGAATATCTCAAAATGTGATGATTGAAGGATAGGATTTTTTTTTTTTGTATCTTTCTGAAGCTAGAAACTGGGAGGCAGTCAGACAGACTCCCGCATAAGCCCGACCAGGATCCACCCGGCATGCCCAACAGGGGGCGATGCTCTGCCCCTCTGGGGAGTCGCTCTGTTGCAACCAGAGCCATTCTAGCACCTGAAGCAGAGGCCACAGAGCCATCCTCAGCGCCCGGGCCATCTTTGCTCCAATGGAGCCTCGCTGCGGGAGGGGAAGAGAGAGACAGAGAGGAAGGAGAGGAGGAGGGGTGGAGAAGCAGATGGGCGCTTCTCCTGTGTGCCCTGGCCGGGGATCGAACCAGGGACTCCTGCCCGCCAGGCCAATGCTCTAAAACTGAGCCAATCGGCCAGGGCCTGAAGGATAGGGTTTTTAAAGAGGTAAATAAGTTAAAATAAAGCCTGTAAAGTAGGCCTAAATTCAATCTTATTCATATCCTGATAAGCAGATAAAATTTGGGCATTCATAGAAACAGCAGGAATTCTGGATCACATATGAAAAGACCATCTGAGGACACAGCACAGGGGGAGAATGTGGCCTTCTGTAAACCAAGGAGAGGAGTCTTGGAAAACACAAAGCCTGCATCACTTGGATATTAAAGTTCTAAGCTCTAGAATGGTGAGTGAATAAATTTCTGTTGCTTAAATTAGCCAGTATATGGTATTCTGTTGTGGCAGCTTTAGCAAACTGGTATAATTACATACATGAAATTGGAAAAATGTGCATAATAAAACTATGTCTAGGTGACTTGACCTTTAAATTTGTTAATAGTGTTTTCTTGCATTGAATAATTAATAATTTTATTGAATATTAATTTTATTTTAGTATTTAATTGGCCCAATATTTCTCTTTTATTTTTTTTATATAGACTTTGGGGTTGCTGCTGGGTTTTTATTTTGTTTGATTGGTTTTTGGTTTGTTGTTGTTTTTTTACAGAGACAAAGAGAGAGTCAGAGAGAGGAGTAGATAGGGACAGACAGGAACAGAGAGAGATGAGAAGCATCAATCATCAGTTTTTTGTGGCGACACCTTAGTTGTTCATTGATAGCTTTCTCATATGTGCCTTGACCGTAGGCTTTCAGCAGACCAAGTAACCCCTTGCTCAAACAAGCGACCTTGGGTCCAAGCTGGTGAGCTTTGCTCAACCCAGATGAGTCCATGCTCAAGCTGGCGACCTTGGGGTCTCAAACCTGGGTCCTCCACATCCCAGTCCGATGCTCTATCCATTGCACCACCGCTTGGTCAGGTGGGGTTGCTGCTGTTTTAAGAATTCTTTCCTATTCTGAACTTCTGGGTAAAAGAAGGCTTTTCAGCCTTGAGACTACCCTTGTTTAAATTAAAACTCTTCTTATCAAAACTTACAAATGCATCTAAATTTTACAAAGAAATGACATGTTTTCACAATCTTTACTTCAAGTTCATATATTCAGAAATTTTATTGACTACAAAGTATTTTCTCACATCATGTAACCACCTCAAGCAGCAAATAAACACAATTCCCACCCTGACTTTTTCTGTCGAATGAGAAACCAAATAATACTACAGTTAACTCTTAAACAACCCAGGAGTTACAGGCACTGAAACTTCTGCACAGTCACAAATTTACACATACATTTTGATTTGCCTAAAACTTAATTAAAAGTAGTCTATAATTGGCCAGAAGCCTTAGTGGAACATAAACAACCAATTAACAAATATTTGTAGTTCATATATATTTTATATTGTATTCTTACAATAAAATAAGCTAGAGCAAAGGAACTATTATTGAAAATTATAAGAGAAAATACATTTACAGTATTTATTGAAAAAAATCTGGTTATAATTGAACTACATAGTTCACAACCATGTTGTTCAAGGGGCAAATGTACTGACAATTCTGAAAATTTTAGGTGTATAATCTCATTAATTATGCTTTGTCATGACTAAGATATAGCTTGTATATTTTCATTTGATCAATGCAGATTTTTATCATCCTATTTTTGGTTTTTACTGCCCAAAAAAGAAAAGATTGCATTGATAAAATTAATCTTTCACATTCACTCTCAAGTTGTTCCAAAAAGTCTCCTAAATGTGTTGCTTTAATTTATATTTTATGAACAAAATGGGAAGACTGATTAGCTTGTTTTATCACTCTTATCAACCTACTCATGTGTGTTCCTTCTTCTCAAAATTAAAACCTAAAGAATGGGAAAATAGAAATCTATTGAAATGAAATATTCTGTATTTCTTATTTTAAGATGAATGAAGTCATAGCACTAAAGTAGTAAAAGCAGAAATATTCATTTAAAAATTTAACTTTGGACATATAAATTCAATGTATTTATTCTTTGAAATGTGTAGCCACAGTTACAAATACTTAGGGCCTCTAAAAGAGAAAGATAATAGTAGCTAATATTTATTGAAAATTTGTTTTTCCAGACACTGTATTGTATACATTGTATGCATTATTTCAATTATGCCTACTTGTCATAGCAATTAAATAATAATTGTAAGCAATTATTTAAGTTATCATAATGTGATAAGTATTGTGCTATGTATATGTTACATTTTCTATTACAGTTCATATTTTTGTTTAAGAATATGAGATTTTAGTGAAAAGAGTAAAAGAAAGTTCATTTGAATATTTCCAGATAATTTTAAAATACAAATCATAACAAAATACTTATTGTAATTTTTATAATACTACTCTGATCTTTCCATCTAATTAGAAAATAATTTATCACATATTTTCTTTAATTTTTACTCTTTAGAACTGTTCCTAAAATTAATATATAAGATTTATAAGCTATTTGCCAATAAACCCTAACAGAAATCTTGGTGGAAATCTGTTTTAAACTTTAAACTTGAAATAAATGTTTAATGGGTAGATTTTTATAGCAAACAAATACATTAAACATAAATATATTTATGTGTTTCAGTTTTACTATTTTTGTATTACTATTTTCAATAACTCATGGACATACATATCCACATTCATCTGTATATCTGTATTATATATTGCATACTCATAAAAATGCAATATATACACACAACTCTTTATGGGTCTATTTGATGAATGACGTGGAACACTAATAAGAGTCTTTTAGTCTAGAGGGAAATTTACATGGAATATTCTAATAAGTGTCAGTTCGTTTGGTGGTAGCTTTTACCACCTTACTACCAAAAAGCGAGTTTATCTGATAAATTGGATTATTATTTAGAAACAAGATTCTAAATTTATATGCATCTGTGATTTTCATGTCTGTAGCTAAATTTCAGGTGCCTTTTCAAAATAAGATTTAACCAATACAAGTAGCCAAACTTAGATTTTTATCTTATTTTGTATGAAATCAAGTATGAAGAAATCACTTCAGAAATTTTGACTTAGTAAAAGTATAAAATTAGAGATTATGAAAAGTGCACCAACTTCTGAGTCCTAATATCCTGCAATCTCTCATGATAAAACTCTTCCTTGAATAACAGGTACTTTTATAATACACTAAAACTAAGAACCCATTAACATTTTATGACTTAGTAAATTCAATCGTGTTACAGAAGTAGAAAGAATATAAACATTACTTTAGAAATAAAAGAAAATATTTATTTGTAATTAGTTTTTATCATGGAAGTTGAATGTTGGGTCTACATGAAAAGATTTAAAATCAGTGTTAGAAAAATTAGAATCAGGTGCTGAAAAATATTTCTAATAGAAGAAACCTAAATCATTTATTTTTAATCCTTCATTTTAGTAAATAAAAAATTAGTCCAAACTCATTTATGTTGTTAAATGTAAAGGTGGTTACAGTTGTATCATGTGTGGCTACCTTCAAAGTCATAAGAAAGAACAATATAGATCAGATTCCCTGAGGTTGGTAAAAGCTATGACAGTTAATAGAAGTTGTTTGAAGACTCTGAAGGTCAATTTAGATTAAGAGAAATCACTACTTCTAATTTTTGTCTACTTGGCTCTTTTTACCATGACAAAGAAGCATACTGCATGGCAAATGTATTCAATATTTAAAATTAACACATGTCATAATGAAATATGGAGAACTGTAAAAATATTGTTTTTCTTTTCTTCAATGACAACAACTAGCCTTGGAATTGATTAGAGAATATGGACTATATCCGCTCCTTGTAATCATTATTCATGTAAGTTAAACCGAGGTTTTATTAATCAAATTTTAAGTGCTCTGAAACTGACATATTTTAAAAAGCGTCATTGCACATTCTTACTGCCATTTGAATGATCACTTTCATCTTATAGAGCTCAAGCATTGTCTTTGGACACAGGACAATTAAAGAAAGGATTCTGGAAATGATTGATAAAAAAATTCACAATGTATCTCAAATCTTACTCTAAATAAAAATTAGAAGTGTGGGAAAATATAGATAAATTAATCAAAAACACAGCCATAATATATGCCTATTAGCTAAAAATGTCTTAAAATAACACTCTGTGTTATAGGGTACCTGATTTCTCATAAAGAAATATTACTATCTAAAGAAGCAATAGCGCATCCACTTGTTACAGCCCTTGCTTTTGATAAACAACTAGTAATCTGAAACACACCATGTATGTGATGTAAACTGACTCATTTACTCACCATAAGTAGAAATAATCACGCAACCTCTGAAAATGAACATTAACCCTAGAAATAGTGCAAAAGTGTTACATCTGAGCACATAATAATAATAATGGCAGATCCCAGAACTTACTTTAAAGCTGTTTTGCTAGAATAGACTTAGGCCATGGAAATCCTGGCTTGTTTGGTAGAAATCTTGAATTACTGACTATATCCTGAAAAGGCAGGGTGGCTAGGACAGGTCATTCTGCCCAGAGATTTTATCTCTGAGACATCTGGTATTGCTTTGCATTAGCCAGGGAGTTTCATGACAAACAGATGCTCTGATAAAATACCCAAGCAAGGTTGATAAAATACAGGAATGTTTTCCTTTTCCTGGACATGGGTGAGCAGCACACCAATTTAGTTAGGTATTAAAATTTATAGAGAACAGACAGATGGTTGTCAGAGGGGGAGTTTGGGGGACTGGGTGAAAAATGTGAAGGGATTGAAAAGTACAGATTGGTAGTTACAAAATAGTTATAAGGATGTAAAATACCGCATAGGAAATATAATCAATAATACAGTGATAATTGCACATGGTGCCATTTAGGCACTGAAAATATTAGGGGAAATAATTTGTAAAGTATGTGATTGTCTAACCACTAAGCTGTGTACCTGGGACTAATACAAAATAATATTGAATGCAAGCTGTAATTGAAAAAAAAAATTAAAAATCTACAGAAATTGACCCTACAGAAATAGAGACTGTTTTTCTTCTATTGGTGGCCATGTGGAAACTTGAACCCAAAACTACAGAAAAAGGGATATTTCACTTATAAATTGATGAAAGAAAGATTATTGACTTGATTGCAAAACAACAAATGATAGAATGGTACAATAGTCCTTACTAATAAAAAAGGTACATATTGAAACTATTAAAGCTAAAATAAAATAGATGATTACAGAAATTAGTAATGCAAAAGCCAGGTTTCTTTTAATTGAATTGAATAAAGCACAGTAATAAAGCCAATGAAAATGCCAGTATGACATTCCAGATTTGAGCTTTGTTGATTTGCCAACACTTTCTATTCTATTGAAGATTTGCTGGCTCTGCCACCTGGCCTAACTACTGAACCTATGTCAGCCAGAAGGATGGGAAAATGAATCAAATAAATGAGACAGTGTAGTCAGTGTTCAAATAAGTATCTAACTCTCCTTCTTTGCAAAATGCTGAGTTATACAAATGAGAAGACACAAATCACCTGACTCTGCTGAAAGAGAAGTAGGAGAACATAAGATATTGTAGAAATCTTTCCAGCCACAATTTTAAGTCAGATTTTGGCCCTTGAAAAGATAAATTCATGTTACCTGGAAATTTACTCACATAGATATCTGCTTTTTAAAATATATAATATACATATTAATTATTGCTCTACCGTATCTCAATTTTTTTCTAGTTTTGATCTTAATATATATATTTCTGGATGAATTTTGTAACATATATCCCACCCTCTCGGTGTGTAAGTTTCTGTTCAATTTTTGGAAAAGAAATAACTTAGCTTTAGAAAGAGAAGAGGTAAAGGTAGTGGTAGGGGTCATTACCATAAATGCTCTGTGCTTTAAGACACCATGGAGGTTTCTCACTCTATCTCTCTCTCATTTTTTTTAACTTACAGTTTCTCTTTTGAATAAATCAGGTTATTGTCCTGTAGATTTATAGTAGTCAGAATTTTTCAACTTTGCATCTCACAATTTCATTTAAAAGACATTTCTTTCCATAAGTGGACTTTATTTGGATATTAATTAAAAATATAAAAAATCAATTTTATAAATAAGCACAAAAATTTGAACATTGTATAGATATTTGATGCTATTAAATTTTTATTTTTTTGTTGTATGCATTTTTTTACTTGCTTTATTACTTGGTTATTTTATTTTATTTTTTAAACTTACTTTGAATATTTTGGTTATTTTTTAAAGGGTCCTTATCTTTTAAAAATAAATAAAATATTTAAAAATGAAAGAAAAGAGACCACATAGGACACATGATAAAACAAAGTACACTAGGGTAGGTACCCTCGTTGGTTTTGAATGATGGTAAGCAGTTATGTGATGGTCCTGCAGACAGTTAACCCGATTCATGCAGCAACTTCTAGATAAATCCAGCAGCCAGGCTGCCCATTGGAACAGTCATTGGGGAAAGTGTGAAATAATAGATAACTAACTGGTAATCAAAATAGGTGAAGAAAATGGGAGACTGACTCTCAAAATGGATGCCTGAAAATTAATTGAATTTGAGCCAAACAGATAGATTTTATAACAGACTAAACTGTACCCAGCCATGCGTTGCTGTGGCTCAGTCTGCTTAAATGGAAAAGAAAGAAAAGAGAAAGTGCACGTTTCTAATATGTTTAATTTCACAAGGCTTGTGGGTATACAATATTTTTTGTTGTTCCATTTTCTGTGCAGATATAGAGGTTGTCTGGTTTGCCGAGTCTAAAAATGCAACATGTAATTGTTCATGTGAGAAGCAATCCATGTGTAGATCTAAAGTACACAATTCTAATGATTGGCCCTGAGCTTTGTTGATGGTGATTGCAAATGCCAATCAAATTGGGAATTGCAATCTCTTAAATTGAAATGGCATATCCAGTAGAATCATAGGAATGTGAGGAAGGAGGACATCTTCACCTTTGAAAGGTCCTGTCAAGATTATCGCTTCTACAACATTGCTCATTAATTTTTTACAGTGCACAGACCCAAACACTTCATGTTTTACCATGAAATCCATCAGCGATGATTTCAGCTTCTGTGATGTCATGCCTATCCACTGGCGATTGGCCAACAAGTAAGAACTATTGTATATCATCCCAAGCTGGATTGCATGTGAATGTAATGAATAGGTCTGGATGCCTGTAGTGATGAACATATGCAATTGCATCTTGATCATACTCATGCATATGATGTCGACTGCCTGTATTTGAAGATGGCAAAATTGTTAGTCTTCCAATATTAGTTGTATTACTGTCATTTACAAGTGCATCTCGCAAATGAACATATTCTTCAGAGTGAAGCTTGGTCTGATTCAAATGGGTGAATATCAAACATTCTGTTTTTATTTTTGCATACATATCTATGATGTATTGGTGAAGCAATTGACGACATTTCAAAATGTGATTGTCTTCTCTCGAATTATTAATCAGTATGAATAATAGTTCATTGCACTGCATGTCACATTTGTTTCTTTGCCACTGACTGGATTTATCATCTTAACATTGAAGTGATATCCATTGGCATCATCCTCAAAAATTATTAAATATTGCAGGGCATCGTAGCATCATTGAGTTTCTACAAGTTTTGTCAATTGATTGTTTCTCTGATGAAGAACAATATCTCTAGATTGGAATTGATCTCCGACTATTACAATTGCCAATTCATCTATAGTTGGAGCACTGAATCTTTGCACATGTTCTCCAGCAGCCATTTTGTCAGCATGAATAACAATCTTGTGTGTTTCAGATGGGATCATGTCAATTGATGTTTTGAACAAACGCACTAAATTATTATTATTTTTTTTTTTTGGTGAAGAAGCTCTTGCAGTTGGGAAACAATGGACATTTTTATGCCGGGAGAAATTCCGCAGCATGCATTCAATTCATCATTGCCATCACTGATGAAATACATTCATAGGAATTTATGTTGATCATCTGGGAATGGAAGCAGGGAGCCGGCTTTATGATAAATTTGTCCTTTTCACTTTGAAAGTTGCCATGAATTGAGCTGTTATGATTTCTGTGCTAAACAACTTCATTTGGAAGCATGAATTCTATTTCCTGATCTTAGATAGGAAATGCTTTGATTCGGTGGTATATCTGGCAAGCTAAGTTTTTAATCATGCTGACGCTTCTTCAAGTTGAGGCAGTTTAATTTTTTCAGTGGCGCAACACATTCCTTTCGTTTCTCCATTAAATTTCAGAGCCTTGCAATAAGGACACACTTTAGTCATAGAGCTGATGAGAACATGCCAGCTCAAACTATAATCATCAGCTGGGTTGTACTGGAATGCAAGGCAATTGTAATTGCATGATTGCTGAGCATGGTGTCATGTTTGATGATGATCTGCAGTTTCTCATTGATGTTTTTCAGCCACTCTCAGCCTGTCGCATTCATTGTATTGAGAACGAAGCAGATCTGAAGCTGCAGAACGTGATCGCTGTGATTGCAACCATGCATCCTCAAGTCTGGCTGCATGTAAATGGATCGTAAATTGGAAAAATTGAAATAGAATCATAAAATATTTAGTATAGCATGTATTGCTTTAAGATGGAGATGTTTTTCCAAAAAAACATGTTTTTACCTGTCACAGGTGTGACATCTATACCTATATAATACAACATATATAAAAAAGAGTGCATATGTGAGTGCAACGTTTTTTCAAAATTTCAAAGCAATTGGTGAAAAATTTACAGAGATTTAAGATTTTGAAAAAACATTTACCTTTTTATTTATATATGATAGATATGTTTCTTCTATATGGTTTGGTCATTTAGTTTATGATCTAAATGTATATTTGTTTTATTACTTGGTTACACATTTAAACATTAAAATAAACTAATTGGCATAAATTATTTAGATCTGTGCATATTTAATTAAAATTAGCATTAAATTTGTTTATAAAAGCTGGTAATGAATATAAAACTTGCATAAAATATTTCTCCAATATCTACCATGTATTTGATAATAATGTAACATGAAACAGAAGACAAGAATTTATAAAACAGGCATTAACATCTATTTAAATATGCCAGTTATTTTTAAAAGATGACCCCAAGATGACATTGAAAGTGTGCAACCACAAAAGATTCATTTCCATATTGCTATGTGATGCTTTATTTTACCAGAGAAATCTTTCTTCTGAATTAAACTTAATGTTTCTACTTCATGATTTCTGATACATGTATAAAAAGTGAAAGAAAGCTAGTTAATTATTGATTCCATAATAAAATAAAAACCTTGCCATTTAACCTTACAAATGCAGTTTAGACACAAGCATGGTTCTTAGAGTGAATGTCCCATAGCTCACATGCCCCCAAACACCTCACTAACCTCATCCTAGTGCCAGTACTGGTTGTTATATACCTCAAGTACAAAATTTGCTAATTCCACTGAGTTTACTATTTCTATCCAGTCCATGGTAGTAGAGGGTAAAGGGGAATATATGGTGGTAGAAAGAGGTTTGACTAGGGGTAATAAACACACAGTACAATTTACTGATAATGTATTATAGAATTGTATACTTGAAACATATATAATTTAATTAACCAATGTCATCCGAATAAACTCAATAAGAATTTTAGAAAAGTTTTATAAATTCAATGTCATAGGTAATATATCTAATATAGTTGAAAATTTAGTTTAAAACCTTAAAATAAAATATAAAATTATTTGTTTCTACAATAATAATACAAATATAAATTTTTCAAATATAATGTTGAAGAAAAGGTAATGTTCTTAACAAATTAGGACTACAGTATAATTAGAGTTGGTTGTGGTACATACATAATTCATAATCAGATGTATGTAAACTATAATATTCTACCATTCAAGTAAAAGCTACTGTCACCTTTATAAAGATTTCAATATATAAACTGGGTTACTGACAACATTTTCATTAGTAACCAAGGGGATGCTCAAGCAAATTATGAGTATAAAAAGGAAATAAAATTTTAAAACTTCAGCATAACAGAGCAAGAATAATTTCTTCACGACTCTACCAAACAAATTTTAAAATACACCTTTAAAAGATATTTATTCTTAAAAGTATTATATGAGGAAATATGTAGCAAGGAGCACAGAAAATACTTACATATTTGTTATTTATTGCTGAATAGAATTTTACCACAAAACAGGGTAAAACAATATAATTCCTTAGCTCACAGGTTTTTTTTTTAATTGAGGTATAACTGACATGTCATATTATATCAATTTCAGGAGATGCAACAAAATGATTCCATATTTGTAAATATTACAAAATTATCACCACAATAATTTTAGTTAACATCTGTCATTATTTATATTTTTCTGAGTGAGAGTCTAGGTGCAGTTTGCATCAGTCCTCTCACATGCTACAATCAAGATGTTAGTTGCAGCATTGTTTACAATAGCCAAGATCTGGAAACAGCCCAAGTGTCCTTCAGTGGATGAGTGGATTAAAAAGCAGTGGTACATATACACAATGTAATACTATGTGCCGTGAGGAGGAAGGAAATCTTACCTTTTGCAACAACATGGATGAACCTGGAAACTATCATGCTAAGTGAAATAAACCAGGCAGAGAAAGAAAAATATCATATGACCTCACTCATTTGAGGAATCCAATGAACAATGTAAATTGAGGAACTGAACAGAGGCTGAGGCGGGATCAAAGGGAACAGAGGGAAAGTGGTCAGAGAGAAAGTAGAAGAGAAGATGAGATCAGAGAAGGGATCAGATTAGTGAAATTATATATACAGAACACAGCATTATAAAGAACAGGACAGCAAATCCTGGAGGGAAAGGGGGAAGGCATTGGGGGGAGGGGACAAGTGGAGGTGAGGGGAACATGGGGGTGAGGGGAGATATATTCGTTGGGACACTTGAATCTGTGTAAACATAAATTAAAATCATAGATAAATAAAAAAAAGATGTTAGTAAACTATGCTGTCTCATTCTCAAACTGAACCTGGGAAAGATCTACTTCTATGCTTACATGCCTATAAATGCAATTCAGTTTCATGTGGGATACTGGTTAATGGCTGCAGTTTCTAATTGATTTAGTTAAAGGCAACAATCACTTCCTTGCCACATGGTCCCCTATAGCATAAAAGCGTGTCTCACTAAATCATAAATGCCAAAAAGGCAGTAGAGAGAGTCTGCTAGCAGGTGCAAGTCAAGACCTTATCTAATTAATCATGAAAATTACATTTCAAAACTTTTGCTAAATTTTGTTCATTAGAAACAAGTCTTTATGCCAGCCCACACTCATAAAGAGAGGATCACACATAGGTGTGAGTTTCAGGCAGTGGGAATGATTGAGACAACTTGGAGTCTACTCTACATTCTATTTAAGGATTTACATAAGTCATGAGGAACAAACATACAAATAAATGAAACAAGCGGTGAAAAAAATGAAAACAAGTGGTGAAAAAAATAGACAGAGAGAGAATAAAAAAATAAAGTTAAAAAAATTGAGGCAAAAAGAAAAAAGAAATAATAATGAATGAATTAAAGTATAATTAAAGCTAAGTAAATGAAAAATTGAATCACTAAATTTGAAGTATACTATTGAGGCGGACATTGCAAGCATTGAGAAAAAAGATAATTATCTTATAATTTCATGGACTCAAGTCACCAAAAAATGAATTAATCTTCACTCAAAATTGAAGAAGCAGTGGAGAATATTTTATAATTGGAAAAGTATTTTTCTACTTGAATAATAATGAAGAAATATGTGTATATTCTACACCCATCACAACAACAATTTTAGAAACTGGAAAAACTAATTATTTTTCTTGGGGTTAAAAATGACCTTGACCACGGTATCAAAGGAGGTAACATTTTTTAAGTTTGTGTTTGTTCCATGTTTGTGCTTACCCCAAACTCAAATCAGAATTTCATGTATATGACCAGTATTTTGTAGGAAGTCTAGACATGCTTTTCTTGAATATTTAATTATTATACATAGTGTATGGCCAGTAGCCATGGCCACCATCACAGCTGCCTGCCGCTGCAGGTTCGCATTTGATTCAGACAGATGGTAATGAAACAACGAAGCCAAGAACTGGTGGGCCATCATCTTTATCCTAGCTTGCACCCAGTGGGAAAGAAATACACACAGTGGGAAAACACTTCCCTTTCCATTCAGGACTCCCAAAGCCACTGACTTATCTGAGTTTCCTAGAATCAAAGGTTTCTACCTCACCAGCGTTATTCACCTCTGTTTCCCATCTCCTTCTCTCTGCACAAACTCTTCACAAACTGGCTTCTCCTTCAGCATTCTGCCATCTTGGCTGTTTCTCCTCTCCTCCATGTGGCGTTTCTCTGCCCTCCTCTCTAATGCTAATCTCAGGAACTGAGAGAGAGCAAGCTCCCAGTCTGCCCCACTTTGTAGTGTATAAATCAAATCCTTTAATCCAATATACAAACAAGGAAGTCTCTGATACAAAGTCACTTAGGGTGGGAAAGGATTAGTCTTAAAACTAAGCCTTAGGCTATAACGACCTTGACTGCTTACAGCCTGTCCCCCACACCCAATGCAAACTATAAGTGAGCAAATATATATATTATATTTACAAACTTTTTTGACCAACACATAGTTCTTTGTAAATAATTAATTATTCAATGTAACTTTGGAAGAGATATGCTGATCCTTGTTTCCTCGTGTAAAAGTGTGAAAAATCAGTAATCATTTCAGATATAATGAGCATTAACAATAAAACTTCTTATCACTTTGCGAAACACTTAAGTGATATTTACTAAATATTTGTTGAGTAAATAAATTAGTATTACGTGGGATTATATAAACCCCAAGTCAAACTGAATTATAAGAAGAAATTTGGTTTTTAAAATTTGAATCTTGCTATCAAAGTCTGTGGGTGGAGCGCAGAGTGCATTCCTAGTAGCTGCAGCTGATGCAATGCTGTAAGAATACTCCAGCTCCCAGAAGCCTCCTGGGCACACCCAGGAAGAAAGCTCCCCCGCTATAAGGAAGTGACTTAGCGTCAACCATGCAGCTCCCTGATCTTTTCAGCCATTGGCTATGAAGGACACAATGTAACACCCTATAGGCTGAACCTGTGTATATAAGCTAGCTTACTTCCTGAATAAAGTGGATCTGCGTCACTGAACCTATTCCCCAGAATCAGGTCTTTGCATCTCCGTCGTCCTCACCCCTGGCAGGACTTGTCCACAACTGGCGCCCAACGTGGAGCAGGGACCTAACCGGAACCCAAGGGACGGATGAGTGACCCTCTGCAATGAGAAACCTTCTCTTCGACTCTTGAGCCCTGCACGCTCTATTGCAGAGTAGGTGAGTTAAAGTTAGTGAAAAGGATCTTTGTACTTACTGGGAGATTCTCTCTAGTCTCAATCCCTGGATTGAGGATGCGCTGCTCTGGGACCTGGATACTTGGGCACGAGTTCTCTGACATGTTTGTTTGTACAAGGTACATGAGGGATGGGCCTTCCCTCTCGGCCTCACTCCTGCCTTATTGGCAATACACGCCTGCTTGGCCCATGCTCCTACTGGGGACCCTCCACCGGTCCCTGGGGTCCTGCAGGCTGCTTCTCTTTCAGAGGAGCCCCTACCTCCCTATTTGCCCCCCTCTACTGAGAAGGAAAGTAGTTTAGCCTCCAAGTTTGTGGCTGAGTGTGCAGAAACGAAACCAACTGAATTGCTAACTGCACCATCAGCTCTGCCACCAGAAAAAGGAGAAGTCACTACTTCTTCATTCCCTGCTGGAGATCAGTGCCCCAACCCAGCCTCTCAGATGCCATTTTCTCCAACATGTGTTCATGCTGCAGACCCATGGGCCAGCCTATATGCCTCCATGTGTCTTTTTTCTTTCTGTCTGCCTGTCTTGCCTATTTTTCTGTATCTCTTGCTCTTTCTCTCCTCCTCCCCTCTCTCTGAAATGATGCTGGAAGGACCCTGCCATGGCACAGTGGTGGGGATATCACCCTCTTCTAACACAAAGGAAAGGTTATGCTTGTGTTTCTCAGCCAATTTGGATCCCAGGACCCCCCCCCCAACATGCTTGACAGGGTTTCTCGGGCACCCACTAAATGATTCAGTCTTCACCCAACCAAAGCCACAGCCCTGGCATTCTTCACACCAACTATGCCTGAGGGGAAGAGGTCCTCAGTGTTCCAGAAGAAGACCTCACAGCCAGCGTGCATGCCCCATCACCTAGGGGAATGTGCAGGCTTTGGTGGGGCAGCCCAGAGAATTGCCCCTGATGGGCCCCCAGGCCCTGGTGCTCTGCTCTTGCTTATGTGTGCTATAGTAACCTCTGACTCCCAGACGCAGGTGGCGGCAGCCCGGTGCCCGAGTCCAACAGTACGAGCTGGTGTTTTCATTTCATCTTTGGAGGATGAGGAGAATTAGGCTGGAGTTGCAATTTGCAGACTCCAGAAGGTAAATGGTGGCAGCTGCAGTTGGAGGATGAGTGGAAGCCAGGCTTGCATCCCTGAGTGGCTGCTGGAACAGCAGGGAATGCCTGCTAAGCCACTCGTGTGTTCGCTGACATTTTGGGACATAAGGGTGACTGCCATCATGCTCTCTGGAGCAGAGATGGAAATACTGACTGCCATTGCCATGCGCTTCTCTTCGGGACAGTGTAAAACCTTCCAGGATGTCAGGAAAGATGAGGGTGGCTGAGGCCTCATGTGCATGGACTGATTTCCTGGACTATGACCCAAGTGAGCACTGGCTCCTTTGTTAGATGGACTTACAGATTTTGGACAATGTGAAATACCCTGATGGGGTTGGGGGACGGCTTTGCTGGAAGCATTCCCCTGCCCTGGGAAGCTTTTTCCCTGGCTAGAAAGAAGGCTGAAGGCATTTTGTGCTTCTTCTTTTTTTTTTTTTTGTATTTTTCTGAAGCTGGAAAGGGGGAGGCAGTCAGACAGACTCCTGCATGTGCCCAACCGGCATCCACCCGGCATGCCCACCAGGGGGGGATACTCTGCCCATCTGGGACATTGCTCTGTTGTAACCAGAGGCATTCTAGCACCTGAGGCAGAGGCCATAGAGCCATCTTCAGCTCCTGGGCCAACTTTGCTCCAATGGAGCCTTGGCTATGGGAAGGGAAGAGAGAGACAGAGAGGAAGGATAGGGGGAGGGATGGAGAAACAGGTGGGTGATTCTCCTGTGTGCCCTGGCCAGGAATTGAACCTGGGACACCTGCATGCCAGGCCAACATTCTACCACTGAGCCATCTGGCCAGTGCTCATTTTGTGCTTTTGACAAAGTGCTCAGAGACTGGTGTAAGGTACCTTTGTAATTGTTGAAATTGTATAATTTGTCATGTTGTTGTAATTTGTGTAATGTGCTTTGCAACCATATGCAGTATGCAGCCCACAGCAAGCAATCCATTTCATGTTTGGATGCTGGGACCTTTGTGGAAAGGGGGTGTGCATGGACTTACGTATATTTTTTATAATCAAAATGGAACTGTGTTTAATGGCACCTAGAAGGTCTCTGTAATGCAATGGGAGGGAAATGACATCCCGGCCCCTAGGAGGAATCCCCTGTTTAAGACCTCCATTCTATTTCCTAACTAGTCAAACATTACAGAAGCTTGCCTCATTGTTTAATCCAGCTAATCTATTAGCATATAGTCTAATAGGTATTCTAGTTATTTTAGTTGTACTAGGGTTCCATTCTATAATGCGTAGCATTCAGAAGCTACAACAACAGTAAGCTCTCATTTATCAAGTCCAATTGGCCTTAATTAAAAGAGAAGGGGGACCTGTAGGTGGAGTGCAGAGCGCTTTCCTAGCAGCTGTGGCTGATGCAATGCTATGAGAACACTCCAGCTCCCAGAAGCCTCCTGGGATTACCCAGAAAGGAAGCTCACCTGCTATAAGGAAGTGACTTAGCACCAACCACACAGCTCCCTGATCTTTTCAACCATTGGCTATGAAGGACACACTGTAACACTCAATAAGCTGAATCCATGTATATAAGCTAACTTATTTCCTGAATAAAGTGGTTCTATGTCACTGAACCTGGTCCCTGGAGTCGGGTCTTTGCTTCTCCATCGTCCTCACCCCCGGCAGGACTTGTCCACAAAAGTTAATTTCCAATTGTGAAAAATGTATTATTTTAAATTTTGCTTTTTTTTTTCTTTCAATGTATGCTGAAGACTTTGAAAAGAGTGTAAAGAGATCATTGGTTCTTTCATTACCATATTTCCCCATGTAGAAGACACAGCTTTTATTAAAAAAAAATTGGAGATCTAAAAACTGGGTACATCTTATACAGTGATTGTAGTTTTTTACTTTCATTTCCAGCTTTTTTGTGCAGATGAGAAGTTGCATGAATTTTATGATGAATAAAACTTCAATAACTTTATGTAATACATTATTTTTCAAATTTTGGACCCCAAAATTTAGGCGTGTTTTATACATGGGGAAATACAAGAATTCAACATTCATTTACTGAGGGCCCTTTCTTGGTTCTGATGAAACAGAACTGAAGATGAAAAGGTTGTCTTATGGAGATGACATTCCTGGATGTGGGTGGACATGTACAGGATAAATGTTTGTGGACATAATCTAATTGAAGTTATCTTTAAAATTTTATCTTTACCTTTATAATTATCTTTATCAATTATTATTAATGTTTATAAGCAGCTTTATTACATATTGACCATGTAAATACTCCTAGTTCTATTTATAATATACATTGACAAAGTTGTCCTGGAGACAACAACTACTCAGAGACCATATGGCATGCACTGTGGGAACTAGGGGAGACTGCTGCCTCACAATGCCTGTTGGGCAGATAAAATGTAATATGCTCACTTTGTTAAAGATGGAGGCCGTCGCCCAGGTGATATTAATGTGTGTTGAGAAATCTTGTAGCCTGGGGCTTGGTTTTGGGATTAAGCCTTTCCCACCCTTTTTGATGTGGGGCGGTACAATCCAATCATGCCTCAGAGAAGTGACTTTATTAGAGACTTCCCTATTTTGTATATTGAATTAGAGGTTGTGAAGCTACAATATAAAATGGGGGCAGAACGAGAATTGGCTCTCTTGGTTCCTGGGATGATGAGCAGAGAGCAGCAGAAGGAGGCCACGTGGAGTAGGTCAGGAGAAGCAGCCAAGATGGCGGAGTGCTGAGTGAGATGCCAGTTTGTGTAGAGTTTGTATCTGGGATAAGGAAGGAGATGGGGAACTGAGGAGAATAAGGCTGGTGAGCTAGAAACCTTTGATTCTAGGAAACTCGGATAATTCAGTAGCTTTGTGAGCACTGAATGTGAGTGGGTTTTGGAGCCCAGTGTATGTTTTTACTTGCCTGCCGGGTGCAAGCTAGGATTAAAGACTATGGCCCACCAGTTTGTGGCTCCGTTGTTTCTTTACCGACTGTTCGAATCCAATGCGAACCTGCATGGGCCAGGCTGCTGTGATAGTGGCCCTGGCCTTGGCTGCTGGCTTTACAATGCCCTACACAGGTTTCATGAAATAGCCCTGATCCCCAAGCCTCACTGGTTTTTATTGGAACACACAAAATGGAAGTAGGAACCAGAATGAGGAAGTCAGGAAGGGGAACTGCTTCAGAGCAGATTAAAGGATAATTGAAGTAGCTCAATGTCCCCACCTATTTGTTAATCAGAATTGCTAACTCTATCCCTATTGTGCTGTGTTCAGCACAGTACTGAGTTTAGTATTTTTGTGAGTAAAGTCACTGTGGCCTTTGCCTCAGGGCACTGAACTCTATCCCTGTTCTATGTTCCTATGCAGGGCCTCTACAGTCAGT
This sequence comes from Saccopteryx bilineata, assembly GCF_036850765.1. Lineage (NCBI taxonomy): Eukaryota > Metazoa > Chordata > Mammalia > Chiroptera > Emballonuridae > Saccopteryx > Saccopteryx bilineata. The sequence continues at coordinate 288,788,342 of NC_089490.1, forward strand.
TACTTTTTTCTTGTAGTCTTAGACATTTCTTTGTGCATATTATCTTTTACATTGTTTCTCAATTTCTGCAGAATTAAAATATCTTAGTTTTAATATTTTGGCCAAATCAATATAGGTAGAAATAATATTTAAAAATATAATTTTCACAAAGGTAAGTTATGCAAAAAAATAAAAAAAAATGATATGCTAGCCATTTTAATAATGATTTTACCTCTTCAGTTAATCTGACACTCAATTGGCTTGAAAAATATATATATCATCTAAGACATGCTATCCATTTTGGTTGGCACCTAAAGTAGATGGGTCATTCTTTACCTTATGGCACCTTTACTATATAAACCTAAAAGTCTAAAATAAAATCTAGACACACAGGTTAAAGAAAAGCAGATTCAGGTTTCATCTTCTGCTGTAGTGTTAAATGGTCAAGGTAAGGGACAAAAGTAATATCCATGTTTTGTGAAATACAAGAAAAATGTGAGCCAGAATGTCAAGAATGATGCATATAACAGAAATCCTCTCACTGAAAGAAGTTTCTTTTCACAGCATTTTCAACAAATAAATCACACACTCCTTTTCGTTCTTAGACCAAGCATTAAATCAATAGTTTTCAGGAAGGTTTAATTTGATAATTTGAGTTGTCATGATCACATATTTGACTGAATTTTGTTGTTTGAAAAGTCAAGATATTTTTAACATTTCTAACAAACACCATATATATATATATATCTCTTTGGAGTTTGTGATATTGAGACATTGGGGAAGTATTGCAATTTATGCTGGATGCTTTGCCTTTCTATTCTTGTGAGTTGGAAAGTCCTTCGGTAATTAAATAAACATTAAAACATTTTAATTTGTTTTCATAACTAAAAGAACCACCATGGAGGATTTGAAAGTTCAAATAAGCATCACAGTGGAAAAGGCTATATAAGTGTCCCTGAGATATCATTCAACCCACTAGGCAAGCAGTTCTCAACCTGTGGGTCGCGACCCCGGTGGGGGTTGAATTCCTAAAACACAGGGGTCGCCTAAAGCCATCGGAAATACATTTAGGTGACCCCTGTGTTTTAGTCGTTCGACCCCCGCTGGGGTCGCGACCCACAGGTTGAGAACCGCTGCACTAGGCAGCTCAGAGAAACAAATGAAGCTGGTTGGCATGAGAGAACAATGAACTAGAGGTACAGACACCAGTTCATGTGAGAAACCAAGAGCCTGGACCTGCCCCTAATATGTTGGTCCAGTTTACTGACACTTGTCCATATTCCTGCCTTTGAGTCTTGTAAAGCCAGTAGCCATGGCCACCATCACTGCCGTCTGGCCCATGCAGGTTCACATTTGATTTGAACAGACAGTAATGATACAAGAGTCAAGAACTCATGGGCCATTAACTTTAATCCTAGCTTGCACTCAATGGGCAAGAAATACACACAGTGGGAAAACCCTTTTCTTTCCATTCAGGGCTCGCAAAGCCACTGACTTATTCAAGTTTCCTAGAATCAAAGGTTTCTACCTCACCGGCATTATTCACCTCTATTTCCCATCTCCTTCTCTCTGCACAAGCTCTGTACAAACTGGCTTCTCCTTCAGCATTCTGCCATCTTGGCTGCTTCTCCTCTCCTCCACATCGCCTTTCTCTGCCTTCCTCTAGCATGGTCTCCTCTGCCTCATTTTATAGTGTAGAAATCAAATCCTTTAATCCAATATGCCAGTGATTTTCAACCTTTTTTGAGCCGCAGCACATTTTTTACATTTACAAAATCCTGGGGCACACTACCTACCAAAATGACACAAAATGACACTCTAACACAGTACATATTATACATATAGTTAATAATATAGTTTCTAAATGTATTTATACTCACTGGGCCTGTTTCAATGAACAGAAAAAGGATATCCTGGCAGGAATGGTAGAAAGACACACACGAAGCTCTTCCACAACAGTTCTCAGTCTCTCTCTGTTTTTAGTTTTTATCGCAGTCAAGCTTGAGAAGCTCAGCTCACATAGATATGTGGTTGAAAACGGGAGTAATGTCAAAATAGCTTTGTTGCCCAGAATGGGGAACTCCTTGGCAACAGATAACCAAAAACTGTCCAAAGGAAGATCAGCAAACTTTAGCTTTAAAGTTAGATAACATTGTGATGCATTGTATATCAGCCTCTGCAGGGGCCTCTTTTAAAAAGAAAAAGGTCAAATATCTATATACACCATCAGGATAGACATAACCAGCTGAGGCTGAGGCTTCATCTAGTGGTGGCAACATTTACCTCCAGTCCTGACCAGGATTAGAAATCGGGGCCATGGGGAGGAGTAGCAGCTTCAAATACTCGCCGGGGCCACACAATGACAAGTGCGCGGCAGCCTGAACGGGGACCTTCCTGGGTGTGGATGAGAGGCAGCCTACTATTGGTTCATCACTAGTGGTCTGGATGAATCCGAGAAGGTGATTAGTCAGTGAGCATTCCCTGTGCCTCCACTCTTCCTGTCGCTGATAGCTGAAGGGATTGTGAGGAGAATGTTTATGTTCGGATGGAGGCAGCTGGCGGCAGGCTGGATAAATAGCCTTCGTGGGCTGTATCCGGCACGCGGGCCGTAGTTTGGGGACCCTGTTTAATTTCCCCACAGCACACCTGACCATGTCTCATGGCACACTAGTGTCCCGCGGCACACTGGTTGAAAAACACTGCAATATACAAACAAGGAAGTCTCTGATACAAAATCACTTAGGGTGGGAAAGGCTTAGTTTTAAAACTCAGCATTAGGCTATAACTACCCTGACTGCTTACAGCCTGTCCCCCACACCCAATGCAAACTATAAATGAGCAAACATATATATCATATTTACAAACTTATTTCACCAACAAGCCTCATGACACATTCCTAGATTCTTATAATAATATTTTCTTTTTGCCTTTTAATTCTGGTTGTTTGATGCCTTTCACCTACAGACAAAAGACTGCTAAAAATAGTAGGTTTTATTAATACAGTGGTACTTTAAGATAGGAGCAGACTGAAATATAAATTTTTTAAGATATGAGGTGCAACTTTTTCCGTATTTTTGTTCGAGATCTGAGTGAAATTCTGAGATACGAGTCATGATTCGGGAAGCTGCTGCTAGTTGGCACATTGGCACATGGGTTCAGTATCGGCAGCACAACACCAGCATCTTGTTCTTTCTCACGTGTTACCTGCAGAATCAAGTTGAATCTCATGTGCTATATTTGTTCTTACATTATTTTTTGCATTTTTTACTGACATTTTTTTGTGTGCTATCATGGGGCTGAAGAAAGTGAATATAAAGGACAGTGGTGAGAAAAAGAAGAGAATGATATCAATAGAAGTAAAGCAAGAAATAATAGAAAAACATCAGCATGGTGTATGAGGGATTGAACTGACAAGGCTGTATGACCACAATACATCTACAATTTGTACCATCCTTAAACAAACGATGCCATCAAAAGCGCAAATCCAGCGAAAGGTAGTACAATTCTGTCCCAATTAAGGACAAATATCAATGATGAAATGGAGAAGCTTCTGCTGTTGTGGGTGAAAGAGAAAGAACTGGCAGGACATACAGTGATGGAGACTGTAAATGCAAAAAGGCACGTATTATTTGACTTGAAGAAGAAAGAACCATCAACCTCAAAAGAGGCAGCAGAAGATACGTTTAAGGCAAGTCACGGGTGGTTTAAAAATTTCAAGAAGAGATCTGGCATTCACTTGGTGGTGAGGCATGGTGAAGCTGTTGAGTGCTGACGTTAAGGCAGCTGAGGAGTACATCGCACGTTTTGCTGCACTTATTGCAAAGGAAAGCTACATCCCCCAACAAGTGTTCAACTGTGATGAAACAGGATTGTTTTGGAAAAAATACCCCAGAGGACTTTCATCACTACAGAGGAGAAGAAGCTGCCAGGCCATAAACCCATGAAGGACCCTCTGACCCTTGCATTGTGTGCAAATGCTAGTGGTGACTAAAAAGTAAAGCCACTGCTAATGTATCATTCCGAAAATCCTCAAGTCTTTAAGACTCACAAGATTCTCAAAGAAAAACTGCAAGTTATGTGACATGCCAATGCTAGGGCATGGGTTATGTGGCAGCTTTTTGTTGAATGGGTAAATCTTGTCTTTGGTTTTGCAGTGAAGAAATATCTTTGAGATAATAAACTCCCAATGAAAGCATTACTAATCCTTGAAAATGCTTCAGCCCACCCACGTGGTCTTGAAGATGACATTCTTGATGAGTTCAAATTCATAAGTCTTCTAACTCCCACCCACCCAACATGGTTTCAATCTTGCAACCAATGGATCAGCAGGTCATTTCCAACTTTAACAAGCTTTAAACAAAGCACTTGTTCTGACACTGCTTTGTGGTGACTGAGAATACAAATCTAACCCTTCAAGAGTTTTGGAAAGATCACTACAACATCGTGATATGTTTACACACATTATTGACTTGGCATGGCAAGAGATTACAAGAAGAACCTTGAACTTGGCATGGGACAAGTTATGGCCTGATGTTGTTGCAGACAGGAATGTTGAAGGATTCAAATCAGAGACTGAGACTGAGGTAGAAGCGTTGGAGGAGATTGTGTTCCTTGGAAAGTCAATGGGCCTGGAGGTAGATGAGGGTGATGTAAACGAGCTCATCAGGGAACATGAGGAGGAACTCTCAACTGAGGAGTTGAAGGAGCTACAGATGATGAAACATAAGGAGCTTCTGCAAGAGATTAGTAGTGAGGAGGAGGTAGAGTTGGAGGTAGTGATTTCTACAAGTGAAATTAAAGACATGCTAGCAATGTGCGAGAAGCTTTCAAGTTTCATTGAATAGAAACACCCAGAAAAAGTTTCAACTGGTCATGCTTCAGCACTTTTTAATGACACTTGTTTGTCACATTTCTGTAACATTTTAAAAAGCAGGCAAAAGAAAACCTCTTTGGATAGATTTTTATTCAAAAGTCTTGCAAGTGAAAGTGCCGAAAGTGCAACCAAAAAGGCAAAAACAGGTGATGATTAAATGAAAAATACATATGTTAAGCTTAGGTTAAGTTTAAAGATAAGAAAGTGCATTTTTTTATAATTAAGTTTATGTGGTTTCATTTTAAGTAAAGCAAGTGCAGTTTTAATTTTGTTTAAATAAATAAAATGCAGTTTTAGTTTACATTTAGTGTTAAGAAAGTGCAGTTTTAGTTTACGTGTCTACAGTGCCTGCATCCCTTCCTCCCTCCCTCCTCCTCTGCCATTCACCTCAGTTAGCTGAACTCGTCTGTCTCCAAGGTAAGAGTACAGTACTAAATAACACTTTTTAAAATTTTATATATTTTGTTATGCATTAGTAAAGTATACATGTGTGTTTCTTAATTAAAAACATGTCTTTTTTCATAATTTAGGATGGTTTCAGGATGTTTCATAGGGCTAGAATGGATTAAATCTATTTCAGTTAATTTAAATGGGAGAAATTTGTTTGATATATGAGTTGACTGACTTACGAGCTCTGTTACAGAACAAATTAAACTCATATCTCAAGGTACCACTGTAGTTTACTAGGAGGTCAGATATTATTTTTGTTGAAGTAACTTAGAAAAAGGATTAAAGTTAATGATATCAATGTCAATTCATATTTCCAAATATAAAATTTGCATAATATAAATAAAATATAAAATTAATTTAATATTATAGTATAAAATACTATTTTCTATAAAGTATATGTGAGATAAAATATAAAAATAAACTCATTATAAGTTTGGCTTAGTATTCTTTCTAATGGTATATTCTTAGGAAGATTGCTATCAAATAATCATTATTAATGGGATTCTAGAGAACCACACTCAGTTCCTTTTCAAAGGAATAGCTAGTCCTTACGGGCAGGCTCTGTAATTTAGCACATTTGAAAGTTTATAGACCATTCTACCTATTCAATCAAATGAATCCTAGATAGAGTACAGAGGGTTATGGTTTATCTTCCATTGAATTATGACTCCCTGGGTACCCTTGATATAATTTCAGATTTTAGCATACAATAAGATGATCTCCTTGGATTCCATGTAAAATGTTTGATTGATAGGTAAAAGCCAGTTCCATATTCTGGCTCCTTCAGAACACATGCAAATATGTCTCCTTGTGTCTCCTAGATGAACCTTATGAGTTGGCTTGAGGACAAAGAGAATCAGTAAAAATTTACAGCTTATTGGAGAAGTGAAAACTATCTAGGGAGTTTGGGGCTGAGTAAAAAAGGTGAAGGGATTAAGGAGAGAAAAAACAATATAGACATAGATAAAAGTATAGGGATTTCAGAAGGAAAAGGGGGTGAGAAAAAGGGATGAGGGTAGAAGGGGGATCAATGGTAATGGAAGACTTGGGGTGGAGAACACACGATGCAATGAACAGATGATGTATTATAGAATTGTACACTTGAAACTTGTATAATTTCTTTCTTTTTTTTTTTTTTTGGATATTTTTGAAGCCAGAAGCAGGCAGGCAGTCAGACAGACTTCCATATGCACCTGACCGGGATCTACCAGGCCTGCCCACCAGGGGGCAATGTTCTGCACATCTGGGCATTGCTCCATTGCAACAGAGCCATTCTAGTGCCTGAGACGGAGGCCACAGAGCTGTCCTCAGTGCTGGGACCAACTTTGCTCCAATGGAGTCTTGCCTGTGGGAAGGAAAGAGAGACAGAGAGGAAGGAGAGGGGGAGGGGTGGAGAAGCAGATGGGCATTTCTCCAGTGTGCCCTGGCCGGAAATCAAACCCGGGACTTCCGTATGCCAGGCCGACACTCTACCGCTGAGCCAACCAGCCAGGGCCGAAGCCTGTATAATTTTATTAACCAATGTCACTTCAATTAATTTGGTAGAATTAAAAATAAATGAGAAATAGAATAGATAGATAGACAGATAGATAGAGACAACAGTTAAATAGATGGACAGTCTCAGCAAAATGCAGAAGTAGGCCAGGATTAAAAGATACTAATTTTTGGCCCTGGCCGGTTGGCTCAGTGGTAAAGCATTGGGCCGGCGTGTGGATGTCACGGGATTGATTCCCAGTCAATGCACACACCTTTTCCACCTTTCCCCTTCACCTTTATCTCTATTTCTCTCTTCTCCTCCCGAAGCCAAGGCTCCATTGGAGCACAGTTAGCCTTAGCGCTGAGGATGGCTCCATGGCCTGTGCTTCAGGTGCTAGAATGGCTCCATTTGCAGCAGAGCAAAACCCTAGATGGGAAGAGCACCGCCCCCTAGTGGGTTTGCTGAATGGGTCCTGGTGGGGCACATGTGGGAGTCTATCTCTCTGACTCTCTGCTTCTCCCTTCAGAAAAATACAAAAAAAAAAAAAAAAAAAAAAAGGACACTAATTTTTTATCAGGTGGTAGTTGAGGAAAGAGGATTGGGCAAGTCCATTATTGTCAGAGGCAGTAGCCTCAGGCATGAGTTACCGTGAATATAGACACTTAGATGGCCTTAAAAGTCATAGCTTGACTAAATTTTGGACATGGTTTGTTTTTAACTCTAGGCCCCCTGACTTAACTTTTCTTAGAGCATTTACTTTAGAAAACTTGCAGTTATAAATTTCTTCTGTACCTTTTTGAGATATAAATTTTTTTCCCAGCCTCCTGTCAGTTTTTAAAACCCAGGAATGTAATTCTCAAAAACTTGGGAGCCATTCCTTTGAAATGTAATTATCCAGAAAGATAGACTTGTTAACAATTGCTGGGGTTTTAATATATCTCATGGTGGTTACAGGTAATAATACTGTATTATGTACAGTACATGGAAGTGACTAAAATAGTAACTTAAATGTTCTCTCCACAAAAAAGAAATGGTAATTATGTGACATTGTAGACCTGCCAGCTCATTCTAAAGTGGTGATCTTGCAATATATACATGTAACAAATCAACACACTGTACACAGATGTAATGATTTCCTATTTGTGATGGATACTTTCCAATTAGAGAGAAACTTTATTTTTTAGCTTACCATCATCTCCTATAATTAATTAATGTCCAAAGTAGAAAAGTAGTTTCGCAATAACTAAGAATGAAATATTTCTAAACAAACTATTGGATAGACATTAGTTTGTCCTAATTAATTTGATTTCTATATTTTCAAGTACACATGTTATTTATTTGTTTTAGAGAAATTGAGTTTTTATCAATAAAGGAAATTAAATTTTGCTAATCTGTTTGAAGGGTAAAGTTGGTTCTCTGGTTTAACAGCTTCCAAGTGATTTCAGTAAACTTTTTTCAATAAAACTTTCTAAGCAATAAAATTTTGCTACCTTGTTCAATAGACAATTAAATATTGAAGACAATGCAGCAAAGCTTTACTTTTATTTATAGTACTAATAAAGCATCAGCACAAAGAAAATGAGTAACTTTTTTAAAGCATACAAGATAACAATATTCCCTTTTGAGAAGTGATTATCACATACATTTTTATTGTCATTGCAAGGTGAGGTGTGTTGATATTTGCATGTGTGTGTACTTCCTCATGAGTTGAATGACACTGTATATTTAATTTTTGAGAAGTTTTTCTTTTTTCGGGCTCTGTTTATTCTTTATTATTTACACATTTAAAAGAATCACATAGATCTCCCTTCTTTTACTCTCCCGAATATGAATGATTAGAATGTTCTTTTGAACCACAATCTTAGAATGTAAAACATTAAAAAGAAGATATGGCCTGACCTGTGGTGGCGCAGTGGATAAAGCGTCAACCTGGAATGCTGAGGTTGCCGGTTCAAAACCCTGGCCTTGCCCGGTCAAGGCACATATGGGAGTTGAAGCTTCCTACTCCTCCCTCCTCTCTCTCTCTCTTTCTCTCTCTCTCTCTCTCCCCCCTCTAAAATGAATAAATAAATTTTTTAAAAAAATATATGTATTTATGCTGTTATTTGATTGAGTAAAATCATAATTCAGTAGTTTATATGTATTTCTTGCATGCTCTTCAATTTCATTTAGGTTAGTCAATAACATATCTGGCAAAACAACACTGCTTCCTACTATTTTGAAGCTGCTTCTAAACCTGATATATTACACAAAAATTATATTTGCATTTATAATTTACCTTCAATCATTAAGTACATTAAGGAGGATTAAAATATTTAATATGTAAGGGAAATGTCATTGTCTTAATTAACAATAATGGGTAGAGCTTGTTTCCAGATTATATCTCTTTCTAGTAATTGTCTACCTAGTAGGACATTTTGTTGTAAATTATTCTGCATATAATAAATAGTGGTCATTTAGTTAACACAACATCTATTTTACTTGTCTCCCTTTCTTTTATCAATTTAGAATTTTCTCTTTATTCTATAATATTTTCCAGTATAAGCATATGTCATATAGCAAAACCTTAAAATAAGTTGGTTCCACTATTCAGGACGTTTTATTTTTCTCTTATGAAAATCTTACTAAGTTGTATAATTTAATACTTTAAAGGAAAAAGAAAATATCTTAATTTGTTTGTGGGGACATCAAAGTATTTAAAAGTCATTGTCTATGTTAAATATTGAATTACAAAGTAATAATTAATTAGTTAAAAAGTTATGAAATCTGTATAACTAGGAAGTTTCATGTGATAACCATTCAATTAGCATATGTTTCAAAAAGAAAAAAAGAAAAAAATATTAAAATTTTTATAGTACTGTTTTTAATAGAAATAGCATTGATGATGTAAAATTAATATATATTTAATATTTTCTTTCCTAAAAGTAAGAATGTCTTAATTGTACTGGAAACACATTGATTTGCTGAGAGGTTGATTGACTGCTTTTATTTAATCACATTTCTCAAATTAGGGCACAGTATCATCACTTGTCCTTGAAATGACCTTTATTTGTTCATTGCTTATTCACTTATATTTTTATTTTCTGTCTCTTTCTTCAATTATTGATAAACATTCTGAGGTATTTAAAAATATTTTTTGTTTGTATAGAAATTTTCAAAATTTTCATACTAATTTTTATTTATGCTTTTTAATTCACATGCATAAAAGTTACATATCTATATAGTTGTATACATGTATCAGTTTTCATATACATGTATAAATAATCTTTCTTACTTTTTAGTAAGCATTATTTATTTCATATACACATATACATACATATGCATAAATATGGTATACAAATAAATATACATGTATATAAATGTATATAAATAAATATATATGCATGTATATAAATAAATGCCATTTCTTTCTTATCTTTGTAATAAGTGCTTAAAAAAATTCTACCTATATTTCTCTGTACACATCTAGGAGTCCATCTACTCTGCTGCTTCATTCAGTTGCATAATGCTACATAAAGAGTGGTTACTACATTTTTGTCTGTTTACTCATTCAGTGATGATGAATTTTAGATCTGAATGCTTTGAATACATTTTGAAGCTATTTTGACTTCAAATAGTAACTTAAATTCTACTCATACATTATATATATATATATAAATTTAGATCATATAAAGAATAAAGACTTTTCAAAGTATCCATATCACTAGTTGGCCAGTTAACAATGACAAATATTTCTTAGCTATAATTATTGACTGAAGAAAACAAAAATGGAATTAGATGGAATGAAACAGGAAGCGGTTTATTCAGGAAAAATAATATGGGTAAGGTTTTAACTATTCCAAGATTTCATTTCTGTTTTACTAACAACTCAACATGTAACCTTTGGCTTATTAACACAGCAATGTTAGAGTCACAGTCCCTATTTGTCGTATATAATTTATAGTTTATTTTTTAAAATTATAATAACTACTTATTCTTTCATTTTTAAAATCAGTAACAGAAATTTTTATGGTCTACTGTGACACCATTTTTTTTCCAAGTGAGAGGAAGGGAAATAGAGAGACAGATTCCCACATGAGCCCTGACCAGGAACCACATGGCACCCTCCATTTGGGGTTAATGTTCTTCTCATCGGGGGACAAGCTTGCAACAGAGCTATTTTTAGTGCCTGAATCGGAAGCTTCAGGGAGCCATCCTCAGTGGCTGGGGCTGATGTGCTCAAATCAATTGAGCCATGGCTGTTGAAGGGAAAGAGAGAGAGAAGGGAAAGGGGTGGAAAAGCAGATGGTTGCTTCTCTTGTGTGGCTCACTGGGAACCGAACCCAGGACGTCAACACTCTGTACCGATGTCCTACCACTGAGCCAACTGGCCAAGGCCTCTATGACACCATTTTGAAGGATGGGATATGGCAATGAATAAAACAGAAACTTGAATAAGGCTGGTTAGGAAAATACTCATTTAGAATGTAAGGTTCAAGTAAGATCAAAGAAGGTAAAGGATTGAGTCATACTTATCTGTATCTATGGGGACAGCATCCAGGAACAGAAGGGGCATGCAAACCTGACAAGTGAGAGCATGACTGAGATGATTGTGTGAAGTAAGGAAGCAGATATAGTGAGCAAACTGTTGAGGGAGGGAGACAAGCAGATGGACTGAAAGAGAGCAGGGGCAGATGGTCTACTTCGGACCCTGTGGTCACTGGGAGACACTGGCTTTCTCTCTGTATAAATGGTATGTTGCAAAGAAGAGGTAGACTTCGACTTAGAAATTTTTTAGGACTTTGGCATTTTTTTGGAGTACTCAGCCTACGGGTAGACAAATTCATAAAAAAATATTAAATTCAGCTGCTAAAGAACCACTTCAATGTTATTATTTAAAGCATTATTTATGGAGTAGCATAATGTGATACAAATATCTTCTTTAAAATAACTTGGAAATGTGGAATTTTTGCCATGTTTGACATTAATTTGTTCTCTGAAAGTGAATAAGTCTCTAAGTCTCTTTAGCCTCTGCTTTTTCTTGACTGAGAGAGATTGCCAGGCAAGATTTTGAATGTTTCTTCCAGGTCTAAATATTTATGACTGAGTTTTGAGTCAACTCTCAATGCCTCGTTGTTCTGACTGTTAGACAGATAAATCAGTAGTTGTATTTTACTTACTTTACTAATCTGCCTTTTGTTGTTTGGGAGAAAGTCATTTTTCTGTCCTTTCTTGACACTATGTTAAGGAACAATTTTAGTCTTCTTATAGAAGAGGGTTTGGTAATATTTTTAGATAATCATTTTATTTCTTTCTTGTATTTTTTTAAAAATTCACACACTATTCAAAAAAAATAAATTCCAAACAAATTAACTAAAGCTTACAGGTGATTTTCACTGAAGCCCATAGGCACTGAGTCTGGTAATAGATTGAGAGGTCACAATCCCATATTTTAAAATCTATATATTTTCATTTAAACTAAGGTAGATGGAATTTATTCTTTTATAAGTTAGAACAGTAGTAAGAGTGCATAAAATTTGACGAGATTGACATTTGGATAAAAATGAAATTACTCCACACAAAAATAGCATTGTTTAAAAGGTCCATCTATTCGTATTAAAGGTGAGGACAGCCAGAAGTCACAAAGTAAAAGTGTGGGAGCCATTGGGTCTGTGGTATGCACTTTGGCTGTGTAAAAGCTACCGCTATGACAACAACATTTATTAAGAACCCACAATATGTATGCACTGATTCCTCTCCTCTGTGCAAAATTCACAACTGGGTTCTCTTGATTTTTTAAATGACTGTCTAATATTAGCCAGGGAAAGTGGATGTTTCTTCCATCTGTGGTTCTAAATTAAATTTCCTCTTAAATCCATACTTTCCAAAGGTCAAAATCATGAACTACTCCGAGAATTCCCTATCAGGTTATTACTTCTGTCACTTTCAGAGAAAGGATTACCAGCCCCACCATACTCTAGGTTTCAACTGAAAATGTGAATCACAACAATTTTGAAGCCTTACATTTTTAACCTTTTGCAATAAAGCTCAATTCTCAGTACCACATATTTCATCATAATACTGTGAAATGTTATGCATCATTTCTTAAATGTAAGATGTGACCATGAAGAATCTGATATTTGTATTTAGTATGTGTAATACTGATGCCATACAGAATCCATAATGTCTATATATAAAACTCATTCATCTCTTAAATAATTTTAGTGTTGTCTTGATATATAGAGCTGGAGTAGAAAACTAATAAATAGCATCCCTGATTTTTCAAAATTTTAAGCTATTTTTCAAAGTACTTTCACTGATATTTAAATATATATATATACCTTCAATTAAATAATATTTATATAATACCTTTTATGTGAAACAATACTAAAGATTGAATAATATTTTATATACAATTAATACTATAACCATAAAAACAAGCAAAATTAATTTCATTCACAATAGCAATTTAAAAACTTAAATCAAAAGACAGTTCAATTTTATAAATCTTTCATTTCAGAGACTACATTTAGTAATATGTTTGTTGAACATGATTTTTTTTATCAAGACCAATTAAAATTCTACACATGCTTATTAAAAAACTGTTAGGTAGGTACTAGAATATAGTGGTTATTATGAGCTATAAAAATATTGTTCTTGTCCTGCAGAAACTACCAAGATTTCAATATATGTATATACCCGTTTGTTCAACAGTTTTTAAGGAAACCTGTGCACCTGGAAACAGTAACAATACCGTGCCAAGAACTGATGTAATTTGTTCGAATGACAAGGATAATGAGAAGAAATTGCTGTCATCAAATATGTAGTATGAAAGCATAAACGAAAATGACTAAAGCATCAAGTGAAAAAGTTGTCATTAGGAGATAATAAAAAGTCACTTTCCACAGAATATCCAACTAAAATTTAGCTAGTGACAAAATATATTACAAAATTCCAGTGGAGCATAAAAATGTGGATAACATCTCTAATCTTACGATGATAGAATTTAGTAACTACTTAGATATGGTCACTCATTTTTTCCAGGAATACATATTAAAATAATTTATTTAAATTAAGCCCATGTAGCCTGACCAGGTTGTGCTGCAGTGGATTGGGATGCAGAGGACCCAGGTTCGAAACCCTGAGGTTGCTGGCTTGAGCGCGGGCTCATCCGGCTTGAGGGTGTGGTTGCTGGCTTGAGCATAGGATCATAGACATGACCCCATGGTTGCTAGCTTGAGCCCAAAGGTCACTGGCTTGAAGCCCAAGGGTGCAGAACTGAGCAAGGGATCAGTCACTCTGCTGTAACCCCCTAGTCAAGTCACATATGAGAAAGATGAGAAAGCAATCAATGAACAACTAAGGTGCTGCAAGGAAGAATTGATGTTACTAATCTCTCTCCCTTCATGTCTGTCTGCCTCTATCTGTCCTTCCCTCTATCTCTGTCTTTCTCTGTCTCTGTTTCTGTCACACACACAAAAATTAAGCCAAAGTAAGTTCACAAAAGCAATAAATTTATCCTTACTAACATTCTCATTATCTAAGTACTCCTAGAATCACGACTATTTTGAAAAGATTTGTACCACAGAAACAAGTTCATGACTGACTATCTTATAGACATACAACTTTTGGAGACCTAGACAAAACTTTAAACATGATATTTCAACTATGTTCAATCACTTTAGTAAAGAACACTGAGGTTGAAGTCTGTCATCCTGTCAAACTTTCATAGTAAACTATAAACATCTCTGCGTCTCCAGTACTATAAATCAGGGATCATTCTACCACTTCATATTGATGACCTAAGATTCATGAACTAATACATTTTAAGACAATATTACTTTTTATTTATTTTTTTAATATTACTTTTTAAATAAATGTTTATAATATTTTCAAAATTAATTATAATATACATTTTATAACACTCCCAACTATTCAAACCACTATTTTCTTCTTGAATTAATGAATTGGTTCACAGATTAGAATCATTTAATGCAAGGTTCTGACAGGTCACATATTACCCCCAAAATTGATGTTAAATTGTCAAATATCCAGAACTACTCCAGATTAGGTGGCCATATGACTTAATATGCAAGCCAAGATACCCAGCAGAGTTAAGGTGAAGCTATGAATAGCTGTGTGAGAAAAATAGGTGTGAACCAGGGTCATACTAGGCAAAGCAGGACACATTGTCTCCCAGAATACAGATTGCATTTATTGAATATCTTTGTCTCTTCTACTAGATATAAGAGAACATAGCTTTATTTACATTAATTCTTTCTATCAAATACTTAGGCACTCAGTGTCTTGTATAGAAACCCTGTTTCCATATCATAATTTTACACTGAAGAATATATTGTTTGTATGTGGGTGTATGCAAGCACACATACTTTTTTTTCCATTTGATTACTAGTCATGGATGCCACCCCTTTGTTAGGCACTCTTAAGCCCAACTTCAAACTCACACATATATATATTATTTACTTGGCACAAATATGACACTATTAACTAATGAAATGTGAAAGCAGAAAAGCATAAAAGGGCTAAATTGGAAGCAACAAAGACTGGTGATGACATTCAGCTTTCAAATACATATGTGGGAGATATAAAGGTGAAGAAATAAAGTTTCATGTATCTCTTCCTCTGTTTATAAATGATATGATGTGAGTAATCACTAACTGTTCTCATGTAAATGTACAAGTTACCCTTGGGCATCAATTATAATCTAACTGAGGATATAATCCATAGCTAAAAACTGACAAATATGTATGTAGAAAGCCCCTTGAAACATAATCACTTTCCCATCAAAGTAGAAGCAAGGATATTATAACCAAGCAACTGGGACACCTTGTCAGTTATGTATAAATTGGGCAATAAAGCAAATAGCTTGACATAAGGGATGCCTCATCCACAGAGAGCTGCTGAGGGAATGGGAGCTTCACTTCAATTTGAACTTGTCTGCTGTGATTTTTGGATTTTAGAAAATGCCAAGTCACACTGCAGAATTAATTTACAAATATTCAAACAGCCAAACAATAAAAATATTGCTAAAATCTGCTCAGAGTATAAACAAAATATGTTTTTTTAGTTTTAAATTAAAATGTAGGAAGAAATAGTCTTGAAGTATATCTATAATATAGAAAAAAAACCAAGAAAGATGTTTTGGATTTGTTCTAAACTCAAGTTCCTATATATACATTTCTACTCACTGTTTAATCCTGAGCTGCAGTCCTGAAAATCTTTTTACCCTGAGGAGACCTTCATCTCTCTCATTCACTCTCCAACAGAACGGTAAAACTGAATGCACTACCTTTTACCACTTCTCCCTTCAGTATTTCCTATTTTAACAATGAAGTCTCAATTTAAGTACTTGGGCATTGTCACAGGCTGGGTTCTCTGAAAGCAAATCCTGAGATGGTGTGTGAAGTGTGAAACATTTTTATTATTAATATTTTAAGGATTTTCTTCTGTCAGAGGAAGGGAGAAAAGCAGTATTGGTTAGCGGGAGAAGCGTGGTAAGCCACTCTAGTGGATGAAGACCGGGCAGCACTCTGAGCCTAGCAGAGCCCATCAAGTGGCACTCAGCTGAATTCAGACGCCTCGGCCTTTCCCTTCCTTCTGTTATGGGTCACTGGATGTAGGCTGCACTTCAGAAGGGCTTGATGTCAGAAGAGGTGTAACTGTGCAAACATCTGGGCCACATGACCATGTTTGTCATACTCTATATCTCCTGTTATAGTCACACACTCACTCACTAGGTCTAATAAATGTTGTCTTTAATTTTTTCTATTGCAGTACACCTTTCATACCTTAGCTGCACCTCTCTTAACCTTAGCTGCTTTTTTTTTTTTTTTTGGTATTTGTGCCCATTTCTTTGCTTACATTAAGCCAGTGCAGCTGAAACATTTGCTTTCTCACACTAATTAAATTATGTAGCAACACTGCTGACCAGTGTTAATGCAGTGAATAGAATGTCGACCTGGGACGCTGAGAACCCAGGTTCGAAACGGTGAGGTCACAAGCTTGTGTGTGTGCTGACCACCTTGAGTTCTGTGTTACTGGTTTGAGCGTGGGATCAAGAAGTGATCCATGGTCACTGGCTTGAGCCCAAAGGTGGGTTGGCTCGAAGGCCAAGGTCATTGGCTTGAGCAAAGAGTCACTGGTTTGGCTGAAGCAAGGCAGGTATGGGAAGCAATCTGAGCAACGGAAGTGCCACAATTACTACTTCTCCTATCCCCTCCTCCCTCCCTCACCTCTCCCTCTCTCAAAAATAAGTAAGTAAATAAATAAACAAATGGATTACATATCAACTTAGTCCTGGCTTCTATACTGCTTACAAAAATTAGGGGATATTAAAAAATGAATATGAAGTGATAAATATCCCTTAATTTTTGTGAACAGTATAGATAGGGCCACTATGGTCTCAGCTAACTTTAACAACTGCTTACCTGCACTTTGTTCAATTGAACTACTATAATCCTGTTTCTGTGCTATGATTTTCAGGATTGTCATCTTCTTGTTCAGGTACTCAGTCCTGATATAAATGTTTTCTCTTGGCCCTTTCATGTCAACCTGTAAAGGTCACTTTCATGTAAGAATGCTGCTGTTCACCTCATAGAGTCTATTAGTTTCTCCCTCAATTCAGCTCCATAATAAGCAAAAGCTTCAGCACAATTTAGCATGTCTCTTTAGTAATATCACTATAGCATCTATGTGACCATTTCCTAATGGAATGTGTGCTACATATGGACACTGACAATAAGATTTGTCTTGAGGTTTAAAGAAAACAAGACTCCCAGAAGGAGAAGAAGGACGATAGAAGAGGGGAAGAAGGTTAGGGGTAGACAGACAAAGAATCAACCAGTTAATAAAGTGTTTTAAGTCACAGAAGAATTTTAAATAATCTATTTGACAAATAACCATCTACGTGACATCAACAAAGTTACTTAACCTCTCTTGAGTTTTATTTACCAAATCTGTAAAATGGCCCTGGCCGGTTGGCTCAGTGGTAGAGCATCGGCCTGCCGTACAGGAGTCTCCGGTTCAAGTCCTGGCCAGGGCACACAGGAGAAGCGCCCATCTGCTTTTCCACCCCTCCCCCTCTCCTTCCTCTCTGTCTCTCTCTTCCCCTCCCACAGCCAAGGCTCCACTGGAGCAAAGTTGGCCCAGGCGCTGAGGATGGCTCTGTGGCCTCAGCCTCAGGTGCTAGAATGGCTCTGGTTGCGGCAGAGCGACCCCCAGATGGGCAGAGCATCGCCCCCTGGTGGGCATGCCGGGTGGATCCCGGTCCGGTGCATGCGGGAGTTTGTCTGACTGCCTCCCCGTTTCCAACTTCAGAAAAAAAAAAAATCTCTAAAATGTTGTTAATGACTCATCATAGAAAAACGGGAATTCAAGTCACAATTTCTGATTCACAGTTTGTAGAGAAAGATAAATGAGATTTCTATCTGTTCTGCCTACTAGCAAAATAATGTATTTTTAACAAGTTATTTTAAAGATTTGTGTGAAAAATCAAGTAGCTCTACATTATATAACACATCTTTATTTGATTAAAATATTTAAATGTTAAGTTTTATAGTATTAGCCACATTTTATTTGTTTATATTTTAATATAGAAAAAAAGTTACTATTCAATAAATAATTCTGTGGGCTTTTATTAAGATATTATTTTCACCCAAATATATATTTAGTTATACACTAATATAAAAACACCTTCTGAGTAAAAGCAAGTTGCTTTATAGAGTGTGGATCTGGAGTTCTTCATCAGCACATACTTATGTGTGAAGCTGATTTAAAGCAATTGTCTAAATAGAATTTGAGTCCTAAATGTGGCATGCCCCCAGTTTAATTAAGATGGCTTTGACTGAGGTTTTAAACCTTCTTAAAAATATTTTAATCTCACTTTGACTCTTCCTATGGAACATGGCTCTGAATTCCTGTGCCTACCTAAAAGAGATGTATTTCCTGCATTTTCCAGGAAGTAGAATCTCAAATCAATGTCAGCCAAATTTCCTTAAAGAATTGGGACACTAAAGCATTTTCAAGGATGCAGTCCATCCTGTCTTTATAATTGGTTTTAAGCATTTGTGATTGTTTGGTGGTGTCACCAGCCTTAGGTATCTCATTTCCAAATCTCTTTGAAGGATGTGAGAGGGTCTGATCAAAAGACAAGGATCTGGATGTCGAGTGCAAGCGATTTCTCTGTTTCTTCTTGGATGCATCCCAAGTCCCTAGAATATGTGTCTGACACGTGTAGGAAGCTGCATAAATATTTGTCGCTGCATGATTCCACTTTAGTACAGGGCTCATCAGATCACTCATTACAAATATCTTTCTAAGTATTACAGAAAGAAGTATCAGGTTTTCCCTGGACAATTATTTTTATAATATGACCACTTAAGATCGTAATGAAAAAAAATTCTCTTCCACCCAATTTTCAAAAGTCTGAAGACAAACTTCTCTTTTATTTTAGATTTCTTTGAAGTTATTTGAGATGATTTCTGAAATAAGCAAGTTATATAGAAAGAGATGTGCCTGAATTTCCTTTCAAGTCTACGATTAAACTGAATTTGTTATTATTATTAATGAATGTTATAAATGAAAGCATTGTAGAAAAATGGTCAGGACTACAGATATTTCTGCAGAAGTTTTTACCTGCCTTTGCCACTATTTCTGTCTCTGTTGAGGGATTAGACCTTTCCCTAAATCACACCAAGCTCCAGGGCATTTTGCATCCAGAGAACCATCATAGAGGGGGGTGGAGGCACAGCCACATGAAGCCACCTGAAAATCATTTGACTGGCCATTCTAGATCTATTCCACTCCTAATAAAAGCTAAATTATATCGATAAATTATTACCAAGATGCTACCACTTATCTTACACAGAGTAAAGAGAAAGAGACAGACAGAAAGACAGAGAGAGGGACAGACAGGGATAGATAGGCAGGAAGGCAGAGAGATGAGAAGAAGCAATTCTTCATGGTGGCACCTTAGTTGTTCATTGAATGCTTTCTCATATGTGCCTTGATGGGGGGTAGGGGCGACAACAGAGCAAGTGACCCCTTGTTTAAGCTAGAGACCTTGGGCTCAAGCCAATGACCTTGGGCTTTAAGCCAGAGACCATGGAGTCATGTTTATGATCCCACACTCAAGCCAGCAACCCTGTGCTCAAGCTGGTGACCCTGCACTTAAGCTGGAAGAGTTGCGATCAAACCAGAAACCTAGGGGTTTTGAACCTAGGTCCTCTGCATCCCAGGCTGACACTTTATTCACTGCACCACCACCTGGTCAGGCAAGTTGAGTTATTTTTAATAAAAAAGTATATACTCTTCAGAATCAGCATGAGATTATTTTTAAAAATAAAAGCATTGTTCTAAATTTAGATTATGATGATGGCTACACAACTCTGTGAATGTGACCTTTATGTAAGCCTCAATGAAACCACTTTTTTTTAAATAGGTGATGACAGCATTAGAAAGTAATACAGATATATTATCACAAATCTAGTAGCTTTAGGCAACACAGATTTTCATTCTCTTGAAGTTCTGGAGCCAGAGGTTTGAAAGCAGTTTCAGTGGACTAAAGTCAGTGTCACAGCAAGGATGATTTTTCTAAAGATTCCTCAAAGATAATTGTTTTTCTTGCTTTTTTCGGCTTCTAGTGACCAGTTTTATTCTTTGACTCATGGCCACTTCATGCATGCATCCTCAAAATACATCAGCCCAATCTCTTCTTCCCTCATCACATCACCTAAACTTCTGATTCTGGCTTCTTGGGCTCATCTGAATAATTCTGGATAATCTCCCTAATTTCTCTATCTCAAGATCCTTAACCACATCTGAAAGTCCCTGTTCCTAAATAAAGTAACACTCATAGTTTCTAAGAATTAGAACATGAACATTTTAGAGAGACCATTAGTAAGCCTACCAAAATGCTCTAGTGCAAATATCTATACACACACTCAAAATTGTTTTCTAAATGAGAGAAAAACAGCAATAGAGAAAAGTGATCAATGATACAATTTGACAGAACACACCTAATCGTGGGAGAGATGCAAGTCACTTTAACAAATAAGGATTATAGTACTGCACTATAATTCACACAGAAATCAGTCAGTTCAGCTTACATATTGAGGTTGGGATAAAAACACAGTCCAGCAACAACAACAACAAAAAATGTTTAAAAAATACTCCATGTTCTCTAAAGTTATTAGATAAGCCCATCAGTTTAACAAAAGTCACAAGAGTATGCATGTGTCTTAATATCACAAGAACATAGATGATTGATAGCACAGAAAATGTGTGTGTGTTGTGTGTGTGTGTGTGTGTGTGCATGTGCTTAAGGAGCACAGATATAGACAAAAAATAAAAAAGGGAAAAAAGAGAGAAACAAGGAGATAGAAGACAAAAGTATAGATATCTTTGAATATTAAAACATAAATGTAACCTATTAGATATAACTTATGAACCTCAAAGTATAGTTTTTGGGTTTATAATTTTTAAAGGTTAGAGTAGGTCATTAAAGAATTCTCATTTCAAGTCTGTTTCCCCAAGGATCAGCAACTATTTTGTTAGTCTATGTTGGTTAACATTCATTCAAACTAAACCACTTTAATAAGAGTTTATATTTGAGGAGAGTGAACCAAACACAACTACTTTAAATCTTCTGGCTCCCTAATCCTCCCATTAATAACCAAGTAAATATCAAGTTTTAAAAACAGCCAGAACAAATCAACAAAAACAAAAAAATATAATAAAAAAATGATATAGTGGCTCATCTCATAAAATCTCTCACATCCAATTTGATAATCCCTCAGTTTGACATTGTATTTTTGGCATGCTGAAATTTCCTTTTATTTCAAGCAAGCCTGTCCCATGACAGGCAACTAATAGAGAGAAAAATATTGATCTCGTTGTTCATATGACCACCTTGGGGGCACATTGCAGCTTGCTGAGCACATGGTGATAATTATGGTGTCAATAACAATGTCTAAATAACACAAGTTTTAATCGTTGTCATTTTTTATCATCATGGATGCTCCCTGTGCGCTTTTTAATTTGATCATATTGAAATGTGCTGTCCTGATTTTCCTGAATTAGGGCAAAGTCACCCTTAGTCACCATCTGAAGTCTCAGATGTTCCTTCCCACTCAGTAATGAAAATGAAAATTATTTTCCTTGGCAACTCAAATGGTATTCTGGTTAATTATATGGATGTAATTCTTAGATTATTTGCATAATTTATATCTGGAAAGTCTTCTACTTTATTGCCAGGTTTTTTTTTCTTAAAATATTTTTTTCTTACTTTATTTTTGTTATTTTGTCTTATTTTAAGAACTTATAAAATTTGCTTACAATTCCTTTTTGAACAATGCAAACAGTAATTAATGTACATTGAAAACATATTCTCATTTTATTAATTTCACAATATTTGTAAGTGGTGTTTATACATCCAAATATAATGTATTTCCATGACTTTTATGTTCATAATGAACCAGCTAATAAGATGTAAGCTCAATTTTATAATAATTGGATTGATTACCCTTTGGAACTTTCCAAGGATTACTCCTAAAGTACATTGAATTCAGAAGTAGATATGTACTTTTCATCTCAAATAAAAAAAACACACATAAAAACAAAGTTCATTCATAAATATGTTATTTGCATTAAGATTTACAATGTAATTAGGAAAAATAAATTATATCTTTAGAAATGATGAACTAAAGTGGATTGTGGGTATGTTATTGAATTGAACATTCATTACAGTTATGTTGACCTGATCATTGGAGGGTAAACCCTAAATTAGTTGATGTAACAGACTTTTAATTTCTACTGTAATTTATTTCTAATGACAGGTTCACAGCTGGTCAGTGGTTAGTGATAGGAACTCTAGTTTGCTTTCTGATGACCTCTCTCATACTACTACATTTATTTTTATCATTATAAGCCCCTAAATAAACAATGCTGTGGAAAAAATTTTTTTAGAATGACTGCATATCACTAAGCTCTGCTAATTAATGAACACAGAAAAAAATTAAATGTTCTCATGATAAAAGCAAATATAGATTAAACATATGTATTATTTTTTTTCAGAGACAGAGAGATAGTCAGAGAGGGGGATACATAGGGACAGACACACAGGAACAGAGAAAAATGAGAAGCATCAATCATTAGTTTTTTGTTGCAAAACCTTAGTTGTTCATTGATTGCTTTCTCATATGAGACTTGAACATGGGGCTGCAATAGACTGAGTAACCCTTTGCTCGAGCCAGCGACCTTGGGTCCAAGCTGGTGAGCTTTGTTCAAACCAGAGAGCCCATGCTCAAGCTGTTAACCTCGGGGTCTTGAACCTGGGTCCTCCACATCCCAGTCTGAAGCTCTATCTACTGTGCTACCATCTGGTCAGGCCTAAACAAATGTATTATTTTAAAATGTCATGTATACCTTAAAATCAAACAAAATATTCTCACATTATGTATTATTTCACTTCCCACATTTATCAATTTACTCACACGATATAACGCCTGATATGTCATTTATTGAGTATGCAACTTATTACATATGCTTAACAGACATCATTTCCTATAATCATTTTAATAATCTGAAGACAGTCATCAGGAAGCTTTTGGAAAAGGGGAGTCCATCGTCATAACGACCATGGCTAAACCACAGACAGAATGAGAACTAAAACCCAGATCTGAGAACACTACCTTTAATCCTGTGCTTTCTGAATATGAAGAGATGAGCCAATTGGGCTATGCTGTTCCAATAGAATATAAATGGCCTTGGGTGGTACTGCTTATTTCCTATTAAGAAACACTAGAAGCTTAGTTTTATATATCCTGGTATCAGAACCAACTAATAGTTTTCTTACAGGTGTTAGTAATAAAGAATTCTAATTATACAGCTACCCTAAGGGATGAAAAAGATGACAAGAAAGAAAAATGTGTTACAGATAGCATATTTGAATCAGTGCAGTGACAACAGACTTTAATAGGATGTACTATTATCCTTGCTTATCTTTATTAACTTTAAAGAAACAAGATTGTGTAGAAAAAGATTATTTATTTTTTAATTTTAGTGAAAAGAGGGGAGGAAGAGAGATAGACTCCTGCATGTGTCCTGACCGGATCCCACTGGCATGCCCACTATGGGGTGATGCTCTGCCTGTCTGGGCCCTTTGTTTTGTTGCATACAGAGCCATTTTTACCACCTGAGGTGACGCCATGGAGCTATCCACAGTGCCAAGACCAACTCGCTCGAGCCAATTGAACCATGGCTGCAGGCAGGAAATAGAGAAAGAGATAGAGACAGAGAGAAAGAAAGAGAGAAAGAAGGGGGAGGTGTGGAAAAGTAGATGATTGCTTTTCCTGTGTGCCCTGACTGAGAATAGAACCTAGGACTTCCATACACCAGGCCAACATCTACCACTGTGCCAACAGGCTAGGTCCAGAAAATAATTCTTGACCAATTTTATGATCTTCTCTTTTAGAAAGTCCATCTGAGATCTGGACAAAACAATTTATTTTATTACTTCGTTGTTGTTTTTTTTAAACTTTTTTTTGGAAGTTGATTTTAGAGAGAGAATTATCAATCTGTTGTTTCACTTACCCATGCATTCATTTGTTGACTTCTTATGTGCCTTGACCGGGGATGGAACTGGCCACCATGGGGTGAAGCGAACCAACCAAGCAACCTAGCCAGGGCTGCTCTGAATTTTCTAAAGTGTAAAACAACTCTTTGTTGCCTTTGGAATGTTGAACTCTTAAAGTTATATCAAATTTGAAAATTAACTGACTTGATTTCAGGAAGACAGAGTAGATTATTTCCCTCTTCCTTCCACTGTATACAGTAAGAGAAAAATCCTGAACATTAAGTATAAAATGAACATAGAAGACTCTGAAAGGTGGAAAGAAAATAGCAGATAAACTAGGGACATCAGAACCCACAAAATGACACAATGATGTGTTCTCTAAAGTTTATTGTTGTCTCGTATATGCTGGATGAGAGCTGAGTAAACTCGTGTCCCAGAAATGTGAACTGGTACAGAGAAAACCACTGAAAAGTGTATGCTGTATCCAAAGTACCAGAAAAGGGTCAGCTAAGCAAGACAAAAAAAAACAATTAGACAATAATTGCTGTATTTCTGAAAAATATCACAGAAAAAAACTATTGCTTCATCTTACCCATGCCTGCAAAGGCCAAAAAAGCAACTCAAGACTTCTCTGCCTGTCATGCTGTAACCAGGTGCCCCACCATCCTATCCGGGTTATGACAGAGAAGGTCAGTATGGAGTTAGGATTTTATCCCCACTGATGGCAATAAAGCCAAACCTCACTCCACCCACAGTCTCAGTAGAAACTACAGCACTCTTAAAACTGAAAAATACAACAGAAACCTTCATGATGGGTTAAGTAGCAGAACAGAGATGACAGAAAAAAAAATCAGTGAACTGAAACACAGAACAATCGCAATTATTCTATCTAAAAAACAAAAAGAAACAAGACTGCAAAAATAATAAATAGAGACTCAAGATCCTGAGGAGCTATAACAAAAGATCTAACATTCATGTCACTTGAGTCATAGAAAAGGAGGAGAAAGAGGGTGAAGCTAACAATGTGCTAAAAAAATAATGACTAAAAAATTCCTGAATTTGGCTAACAGTATAAACTTACTGACTCACTGAGCTGAATAAACTTTATATAAGATAAATCAAAATAGGGTCACCTAAAAATGAATCAGTCAAGCTTCTGAAAATTAAAAACAAAGAAAAAAATTAAGAGCAGTAATAAAAATACTTACCTATAAAAGAAAACTAAAATAAATTATAATAAATTTCTTATCACTGACCATAGAGGCCAGAAAAAAATAAGAGTATTTTTCAAATCTTGACTGAACTGTTAACCTAAAATTCTGTATTCAATAAAATATAAACCAGTAATTAGAAAAAATCAAAACATTTTCAGAGGAAGGCAAAATAATAGAACTTGCCACCAAAAACCTATCTTAAAATAGTTAAAGGAAGATTTTAAAAAGAAAAGTTAAAGGAAGATTTCAAAATGACTGTAGAAGAAATCTTCATACACAAAGGAAGAACAAAAAATAGCAAGATAAAAGTATATGAGAATATGTTACATTTACCTGTTCCTCATAACTTTTCTAAAGTAGCTTTGATGGTTGAAATAAAACTTATAACAGTGTCTGGTGTGGCTCTAATTACATGTAGTGTTAATATTTAAAACAAATATTAATGAAAAAAAGTAATATGATTTAAAGAATGGTAAGGTTTCTACACTTAATTTAAACTGTAAAATGTCACACCACTAGACTGTGATAACTTATGAATAGATAATATGATACGCAGAGAAACCAGTAAAAAGCTATGAAAAAAGACACAGTTAAAGATATTATGGATATAGCTAATTGGAATTCTCAAATATGTTATTTAACGCCATAGGAAAGCAGAAAACAAAAAAGGAAATGAAAAAAATAAACAAAAGAACAGACAACAACAATAAAACGGCATGTTAATAATATCAATGATTATATTCAATGATATTATCTAAATACACTGAATAAAATATACAAACATGATATATATTACAAAAATTTACTTTACATGTATTGATTTAGTTTTATTCAACTTAAAAATGGAAAGATAGGCCCTGGCCGGTCGGCTCAGCGGTAGAGCATCAGCCTGGCGTGCAGGGGACCCGGGTTTGATTCCCGGTCAGGGCATATAGGAGAAGCGCCCATTTGCTTCTCCACCCCCCCCTCCTTCCTCTCTGTCTCTCTCTTCCCCTCCCGCAGCCAAGGCTCCATTGGAGCAAAGATGGCCTGGGCGCTGGGGATGGCTCCTTGGCCTCTGCCCCAGGCACTAGAGTGGCTCTGGTCGTGGCAGAGCGACACCCGGGAGGGGCAGAGCATCGCCCCCTGGTGGGCAGAGCGTTGCCCCTGGTGGGCGTACCGGGTGGATCCCGGTCTGGCGCATGCGGGAGTCTGTCTGACTGTCTCTCCCATTTCCAGCTTCAGAAAAAAAAAAGAAAAAGAAAAAAAAAAAGGAAAGATATGCCACGTAAACATTAATCAAAATAAAGGAGTAATATATGTCATATGAAGAAAATTTTAGAGCAAAGAAACCAAATTCTGGCCCTGTAGCTCAGTTGGTTAGAGTATCATCCTGACACACCAAAGTTGCATGTTAGATTCTGGGTTAAGGTATATACAATACTTAATTAATGGATGCATAAATAAGTGAAACAACAAATTGATGTGTCTTTCTTTCCTTCTCAAATCAATCAATAAAATTATTTTTTAAAAAGAAAGTGACAAAAGACAGACCTTTCATAGTGATTAAAGAGCCAATACAATATACTAACATACAGTTATCCTAAATTTCTAGGCAACAAACAACAAAGCTACAAAATTTAGGAAGCAAAATATGATTGAAATAAAAGATATATATATATATAAATCAAATATTAATGTCAGAAAATTTAACATTTCTTTCTCAAATGTTGATAGAACATCTGAAGATAAAATCATCAAGGTTACAGAACTCAATACCACCACCAGCCAATAGGATCTAATTGACATAGATAGGATGACATGCAACAATAGCAATAAACCATATTTTGGCCATAAAATTAACCTTATCCAGGTTAAAATATCAAAATTATGCAGTGTGTGTTCTGTGAGCACAGTGGCATCAAATCAGAAAATAGTAATATAATAAGATAAAAATCTCCAAATATATGGAAACTAAACAACACACCTCTAAATAATCCATGATCTATAAAGGAAGTTTCAAGTTACAAAATACATTAAACTTGTTGAAATGAATATATAGCAAATTATAACATGTTAGAAACAGCTAAGGCATTGTTGTGAGGGAAATTTATAGCATTAAATGAATGCAGTATTGAAAATAAAAATGATCAAATTGATCACCTAAACTCTCTGTTAAAAAAATTAGAAAAACTAAAATAAACTCATAGAAAAATGAAGCAAGGGTATACCATAAATAAAATCAGAAACCAATAAAACTGAAAAGGGAAAAAACAGAAATAAATATAGCAAGTGCTAACTCTTTGAAAATTTTAGTACAATTGACAAACATCTAGCAATAATATCCTCCAAAAAAAGAAGAGGATAAAAGTTGTCAATATCATGAATGAAATGGGCTATTACAACAGAACTTGAAATCACCACAGTGATAAGGAAATGTTATGAACAACTATTATATATACATCTGAAAACTTAGATGAAATGGACCACTTCCTTGAGAATGTAATCTACCACAACTCATCCAATATGATACAGGTAATATAAAGAGTCTTCTCAGTTTCTTAGGAAATTGAATATATAATTAAAAACTCTCCCCCAAAAGAAACCTTCAAGAGCAGTTGCAGTGGAGAAATCTAATAGATGTTAAAAAAAAATTCACACTAATTCAGAAACTCATTAGAGAATGCAAATTATAATAAAAAGTTATCTCTATTCATTTGTCAGAATGAGGAGTTGTTCATGGGTATAAAATTATAGTTATATAATATAAATAAGATCTAGAGATCTGCATAGTACCTGTAGTTATCTAAATGGTGTTTTCACTTTAAAAAAACTATTTTAAGAGATAGATCGCATTCATGATAAGTGCTTTTCACACATACAAACACGAACACACACACAGACAAAAGACAAGAGGCCATAGGAAATCTTTTGGAAGTAATGAATACGTCTATTAATTTGATTCTGGTGATAATATCACAAGTGTACTCAAACTCACTAAAATGTATACATTAAATATGTGCAATCTTAATAAAGTTGAAAATAAAATAAATGATGCTGACAACATCAAAATTTTCCAAGGCTCATAAAATCAAGATCACTCAAAATCACTGGTTCAAATGTAAAATGATACAACCACTCTATAAAACAGGGTTGCATTTTCTTAAAAAACCAAACAAAAAAGCATGCAACTGCCCTATGACCTAGACTAGAGATTGTCCTTCTGAGTATTTATGTCAGTGAAAGGAGAACATATGTTCAAACGAAAACCTGTAAATTAACATTCATAGAAGCTCTACATGTAATAGCCAAAAGCTGTAAAAAACCCAGATGTTTTGCAATGAATGATTCACTGAACACCATGTGGTACATCCATATGATGGAATATTACACAGTAAATACAGATGAACAGATTGTTGACTGATGACAATTTAGGTGAATTTCCAGAAAATTATTCTGTGTGAAAGTCTATTCCAAAACCTTACAAATTTCAGATTCATTTCTGTAATGATCTTCAACTATAAAATGACATTATTGTAGTTATGGAGAACAGATTAGTGGTTGCTGGAGGTTGCTTGGGGAGACATTAAGTTTGAGTTGTGTGCTACACATCAAATGTGCAATGTCACTAGGCACTGTTTATAAATCTGGATCTAAAGAACCAGGAAATGAGATTGAGAGTAATCAAGCTTTTTAAAAAAAATTATGGGCTGAATTATGTCCCCTCACAATTTATATGGTGAAATTCCAATGCCGAATACCTCAGAGTGCAATCATACTTCAAAATAATATCTTTAAGGAGTTAATAAAGTTAATATGAGGTATTTAGGATGGGACCTTAATTCAATATGAGTGACATCCTTATAAGAAGAGGAATTCACCAATGATACACATGCACAGAGGAAAGGCCATGTGAAGAGACACCAGAAAGTGGCCATCTGATGTGAAGGGGAGAGGCCTCCGGAGAAACAAAACCTGCTCAAAACTTGCTCTTGGACCTCCAGCCTCCAGAACTGTCTTTCTTACTAGAATGAAGGGGTAAATGATCTTTTAACCTCTATAAAGCAGAAGCCCAGAGACATCTGTATTAGGGTTTATGTGGGTACAACACCACACATCTGAAGGATACATTTCTTAAACTTTCTTGTAGTAAGCAGTGAAGAAGCAACAAGTCCTCACAAGAGAGTGTGATAAGTACCACCAATCAGATCTTAAATCTTAAGGAACTGGGGTTCTGCACACTGAATTTGACTATTTGTCAGTACACCAGTCAGAAATAAATGAAATGCATCAAGGATGCCAAAAATCTTAAACTTTCTTCAAAATGTTCTAATTTAAGAGAATTCTAAGAAATGTTTTGGTTTTAGTATTAAAATATTAATTAACATACAAACTTATTGGTATAAGGTTCAAACACAAAGTAACCCATTTCCAAATGAGCTTGCACACACGCCCATGCATGTAAACATATATTGTTTAAAAATTATCTTTGTACCTTGTAGCTATAGAAAAACCTGGAAGTCTAATAACCATTTAGGCAATAAACAATCCTTGTCTATGCCATTAATGACACTAATAAAATAAATGATGTTATAATATGTTGGTATACCTTTGCAAAGGTTGACTTGATTTCTACACACAAAGCAAACAGGGCACTTAAAACAGCTGTGAACTGCACTACTGTGTTCACATAGAAAAAAATCATGTTTAATCAGTGTGTTTAGTCCGAACTTCACTACAGTGTTTAGACAATAAATCCCATAATCATTCAAGAAACTAAGGCAAATGTTGCATTTTTTTGCCCTGTCCTTACTAGTTCTCCTTTCTCCCGTCTCAGTTTACAAAGTCTGAATGCCTTAATGGGAAAGAATCGTTTCAGTTGCTTTGAGGAAATTAAAGAACTGAAATAACCTTCATTTTGAAAACAAACAGTAGAGTAACTTTTATGTGCCAAGTGGACTGTCAAATGAAATCACTTTAGAAAGCAGTCTTCTCATGTTTAGGGTTCATTAGCCAGTGGGAACAAATGAATTCTGTTAATACACACATACAACTACCTTTGTTAGTATTTCCCAGTGTACAAAGAAATCACAAAACACTAATAAGCCTGGTCAATTTACCATTTTCAGCCTACCTCTGATATCACCAGCTCTTGACTTTTTGCCTTCTGCAAGGATTTGCAGCCTGCATATATGCACACTGTTATAATCAAACTCTCTGTTTGCAATCAAAGTTCATTACTCCAGCCCCTCCATGTGAAATCTGTATGGGGAGACTCTCTTAGTCCTATGTGAATATCATTCATCAAATTTTATTTGAAGATTACATGGCCCCCAAAGTATTACAAATATGTTCTATAATGACTACTCACAAAAATTTAATGTGCTTGGATTGAAGCAATCCAAGTAATAGGTGTTACATTGTACCTAGAGCCATTGTCCTCTTGGCCCTCAGGCCATCGCTGGCCATGCCAGGCTTAATTTTTCCTCAGTATAGATTTTCTTTCAAGGACCTGCAAGACCACTCTTCAAACATGCTTCCAAGAAGGAATCCCTTTTGTGTTTTCCTGTCTGTTCATACATATGTGCCTGTATAAGTCCATGTGTATATATGTACAGACATGTTTCTCAAATGGTAAAACTGTTTTAATTATTTATACATGAAGACCTTAAGGTATGTAAATCAATTATTAAAAAATAGGTATTCAGTAGGAAGAGTTGTTGATGGTTTTATATACCACTTATATACTTAAATGTCTCTGCTTAGAAAAAATAATACTTAAATTTTGAGGGTTTAACATATGACCATTTATGACAATCTTATGTAGTATGACTTCCTATAGCCTCAGTTTTTAAGGGAAAATGGCCATTTCATCTCATAGCCATTCTGTGTTATGTAGTCAGGCATGGGAACATCACTACTTAAACTTTTAGATTCAAAGCGAACCAGCACATACTTTCAGAGATGCAAATATAGCACTGCAAGTTAAAAGGAGGATAATCATGCAGATGGGTGTCCAAATTCTGCAAATTAGAACGGAAATAGAATCATTAGTGATTCTCTAGAAACAGGAGAGAACAGTGAAGGTAGTGTAGAAGCATAAGTTTCACTAGAAATCTAGGATGTCACTCCCTGTTTCTCTTTTTTAGAAAAAAAAAAAAAAACTAAACTCACAAAATAGTTCAAATCTAATCCCTATGAGAAAAAGGAAGGGAGGCAATAAATAGACTTGACACAGATATTAGCAGTCCTCCCTGGAACTGTATTTTCTTTTATCTGAAGTGCTAAACTTTACAAGTTATAAGCATATAGTTAGCCTGATAGGGTTGTATTGCTCAGTGCTGCGATAGTTTAGAATAGGCTGATGGAACAGAAGTAGTCATGTATTTAATTAGACAAATGCAATTAATAAAAACATTTTGATCAGGCAATAAAGTGTTCTTCAAACACATGTATAAACTATATTTATGGCATATGACACTAGAGAAACATCACTCTTTCCATTGGAAACATTTCAGGATTTCTGCAGAGATGGGAGCAGAGTGAAGAAGAAACAGGAGGAGGAGGAGGAAGTAGAGGAGGAAGAGAAGGTGGAGAAAAAGGGAAGGGAAGATAGATAGCAAGGCAATGAGACTGAAATCTATTGGTCAGTAGAGACGTATTTGGAAGGCCATACCATCTAGCCTTCAACCATAAATAAAACCACTCTTTCAGAACTAAACCCATTTGGGTCCTTCCTGATACTGACTTAGAAGAACTGCTTGAGATTTGTTTCTCATGATCATTTTCTGTCAAGTGACCTGAAAAAGTGGTAAAGAGAGAAAACAGAAAGTACAACAAGCAGAATCCACTCATGACTGATGATAACCAAAAAACATAAAATATTAAAAGAGAAAATATTATAAGAGACTTTGTATCACACATGAGAGAGATTTAAATATTAATACAGATTATTAAAATAATCAAGAGATATTATATATCAAAGTCATGCTATTGAATTATCTTGGATGAAAAAATTATAAAGCATGTATTCAATTAATGCAGTAGAGTTTTTTTAAATACACAACTGTATTAGTTTAAAAATTAAATAGCTGATTTGTTTAATTATTTTTTTAAGAAATTAAATTTAATGGGGTGACATTGGTCAGTAAAAATACAATGCATAGGTTTCGGGTAAACATCTCTATAGCATTTGAATTGTTGATTGTGTTGTGTGCCCATCACCCAAAGTCAACTCAATATCCGTCACCATATATTATATTTGTCCCTCTTTACTATGCTCTCCCCCTCTCCCCTTTCATCTGGTAACCACTTCACTTTTACCTATGTTTGAGTCTGTTTTATATCCCACCTATGTGTGAGCTTTTCTTTTATACTATTTAAAATAACTTCTGTAAAGCATTTAATAAAATAAAGGTCCCACATTTTTATTTTTAAATTATAATAATCATATATCGAATATTCTTAAAGCAAAGCATACTTTGGTAGAATGCAAACAAACAAACAAGCAAAACACCAGGAATTAAATCTATGAAATTTATTTACTGACTATATGAACACTTAGTATTTAACTCTATATCAGAAAGAGACTTCAGGTTTAAATTTTATATAAGATCTTTTGCTTTTCTTCCAGTATTAATTAGCTTAGGCTACACTGTACAATCTCCAGAGCTATTCACAACAAAGACTTATTTCCTGCTTATAGCACATATCCAGTAATAGAGGCCATCCCTAACAATAGCATATGTTCAGAGAGGGCAATGAAGTTATTCTATGTATGTCTGTGCTTCTTCAAATTTACACAAAGTAAATGATAAATAAATGTTTTTGACTAAAGGTTAATAATAAAA
This sequence comes from Saccopteryx bilineata, assembly GCF_036850765.1. NCBI lineage: Eukaryota > Metazoa > Chordata > Mammalia > Chiroptera > Emballonuridae > Saccopteryx > Saccopteryx bilineata. Next base: position 288,821,736 of record NC_089490.1, read on the forward strand.
TAATCCTTATTCTATAAAATTTTAATATTAGTAAAAGGACCCCAATATATTGGACAAATAGAAAATTATTTAAAAGCAATAAATTAGGTACTAAATGCATCACTACATTCTTTGCATTTTTATATTTCAATAGCATTTTGTTGGTTTATAGCAGGGGTCCCCAAACTAATGCCCATGGGCCACATGCGGACTCCTGAGGCCATTTATCCAGCCCCCGCTGCACTTCCAGAAGGGGCACCTCTTTTATTGGTGGTCAGTGAGAGGAGCATAGTTCCCATTGAAATACTGGTCAGTATGTTGATTTAAATTTACTTGTTCTTTATTTTAAATATTGTATTTGTTCCTGTTTTGCTTTTTTACTTTAAAATAAGATATGTGCAGTGTGCATAGGGAATTGTTCATAGTTGTTTTTTTATAGTCCGGCCCTCCAATGGTCTGAGGGACAGAGAACTGGCCCCCTGTGTAAAAATTTGGGGACCCCTGGTTTATAGGCTGAATTTACCTTTTCATTGTTATTAATTTTTTTAGCAGCTCAGTGCAAACCATTTATTCATATATCCGTCCTGTTGTATAATACCAAGCAATAAACTATTATTAAAACCACCATAGGTTAAGTTCAGAATTAGGAAATCTTTATGATGATGACTAGAAGAGAGGAAAAGTGTAGAGAATTCATTTTCAGATCAAAACTTGTGTCTCCATACCTGACCGAACAATCAGCCTTGGACTGTTACACAATAAGCAAATTTGATATGCATTTTGTAAATAGCAAATAAACAGGCAACCTCAGAATATCATTTTAATGAGTGTGACTGTCCTAACTGCAACCACACATTTCGTATTCACTGATGCTTCCTGTGTAGGATGTGAGTCAGGAAAACTTAAAAAGCACTTAAAAACCATAGCAGACAATGAAAAGTACAAACAGCCACTGAGGTTTGCTGAAACAGGAGTGGAACAATCTGCCTTCAAAAGATACTCCAAAGGCACCAGTTTAGCATTCCTCTCATTGAGTTAAAGCTGTTCTTAAAAAGTATCAGAAGAAGCAGGAAAAGATCCTTTAAAAAAATACTGGAAGGTCCTTAAATATATTTTAGCATTAAAAAACAAATGGTAATCTGCTTTGATTTACTATTATATATGAATGCATGAAATAAAACTCCTGTGAAGGGTAGGACTCCAGAATTATTTTGTATCCTTATTTACTCTGTTCAGTTGGCTCCAGTGCCAAATACCCAGTGGGAACTCAATAAATATAAATGGATGATGACAACGATAACTTCTTTGAGACACACACACAGGTTGAAAAATCAGTTATTAAGTCCTTATGAATTTTAACTTTGAATTTGTCTTTCTAAAGAACTTGAAATCAGATTTATTTCGGTTTGGTCCACTATATTTTGATGAGAAGTGAAGAAACTGCAGACGCAGACTTTCATATTGATTGGGCAGGATTTATTTATTAGGCTCATTCACTGGGCAGGTTAGTGAGCTATCTTTTTTTATGTTACCCACTACATTCTGGGTAAACTACAAACTCAATTAGAGCATGAATTAATATTTTATACATTAAATTTCATAAGTTATACTTGGTTGATCTGAGGAACTGAATTAAAATATGGCCTATAATTAAATCCTTATCAATCACCCTAACAGAACAGCCAATCTGTAGAGTTGATTGGTCCTCAGTTCTCATTTAAAATGGTGAAGTGACTTCTCAGGTAATAAAAATAATCAGTTTCAGGCAAAAGACAATGCTTACTGCAATATGGTCACATTTGTAATTGATCAACAGTGGCATGATGATTTATCATTCATGAGATGTATACCAGAGAAGGCTTAGCTTAGTGGAGCATTCAGCCTCAAATTAAAAAAAAAACACACAATATTTCAGAATTAGAGCAGATCTATACTCCATAAGATGTTTCACGTTTCTTATTAAAATATAGAAATTAAACCCGATTTACTTTCAATAATTGATAAACATGGCTCATACTATTGAAAATAAAATTACTTTAGATACAAATGTTGTTGCAGATATATTATTGCTCTTTAAAGAATATTGCCACACTACTTATGAAAAAAAAGTCATTCTGGATCATATTGGAAAATGATTACTTATTTAACATTTTTAGAGCAGCTTTAGGCTCATAAGCACTGACTTGTTCAATAGAAAAAATTAAGTTAAATTTTATCCATTGGCTTTTTTTACTATAAAATACTTGTTTATTATCAGAAATTCAATTATAAGATTATAAATTTGGTGCTTATTGTCATGTTACTTAATCTGAGCCATAGAAAATAATGAGGTAATGGCTCAAATTTAAAATGGTTTTTATAGGAAGAATCAAGCAACATATCCCCAAATGATTGGTGGTCGATATGTACAAGATCCAGCAGAGGCAGAAAATAAAGAAAAAGCAAAGTGGCATTAAAATAAAGAGACAAAGTCAAATCATAAGAAATACAAGATTGAGGCTTGGTATGTTTTGCTTTTTGATTTAAATTATGGATAAGGAGGAAGAAGGAACGTGTTACACATTACAGATGAGAGTCCATATCTCAGAGCATTGCTTTGAGTTTAGCCAGATAAGCTGTTTTCTTGAATCTTTCATTTCTTCAACTGTACATATCCATAATAGCAGTTTAGTTCCCTCAAATAGGTCCATCAAATTAATAAATGCAGAAGAAATTTCTTATTAATTTAGTTCAAATAAAACACAGTACTATTTTAAGTTTTTATTCAATAGCCAAATTAAATGCTGTTTTTATCACTTTGGTAGTTTTTTATAGGTGTAAAATGCATTTATTTTCTCAATATAGAGGACCAAATTCACAATAATGACCAGATGATGTCAGTGGAAACATTTTTTGTGACAATGTCAATAAATAAATTTTATTTAATTCATAGGTCATAAGGAATCAGAGATGCAAATTTTATAACATTATTTCCAATAAATAAAAAGTCAGGAATATTACAAAGAATTCTAGCATTAGTTCAAGATTTTGCAATTTTCTTTTTTTTTTTTATTAATTTTACTAGGGTGACATCAATAAATCAAGGTACATATATTCAAAGAAAACATGTCCAGGTTATCTTGTCAATCAATCATGTTGCTTACCCATCACCCAAAGTCAGATTGTCCTCTGTCACCTTCTATCTAGTTTTCTTTGTGCCCCTCCCCCTCCCCTCTCCCTCTCCCCCCACCTCCCGTAACCACCACAGTCTTATCAATGTCTCTTAGACTCGCTTTTATATCCCACCTATGTATGGAATAATGCAGTTCCTGATTTTTTCTGATTTACTTATTTCATTTCGTATAATGTTATCAAAATTCCACCATTTTGCTGTAAATGATCCGATGTCATCATTTCTTATGGCTGAGTAGTATTCCATAGTGTATATGTGCCACATCTTCTTTATCCAGTCATCTATTGATGGGCTTTTTGGTTGTTTCCATGTCCTGGTACTGTGAACAATGCTGCAATGAACATGGGGCTGCATGTGTCTTTACATATCAATGTTTCTGAGTTTTTGGGTATATACCCAGTAGAAGGATTGCTGGGTCATAAGGTAGTTCTATTTTCAGTTTGTTGAGGAACCGCCATACTTTCTTCCATAATGTTTGTTTACATTCATTATGTAAATTAAAGTTCATTAATGAACATTACATTCCCACCAACAGTGAATGAGGGTTCCTTTTTCTCCACAGCCTCTCCAACATATGCTATTACCTGTCTTGTTAATATAGCTAATCTAACAGGTGTGAGGTGGTATCTCATTGCAGTTTTGATTTGCATTTCTCTAATAACTAAAGAAGATGAGCATCTTCTGTTTAGTTATAAACAAATCATGTATCTGTTTGCCATTTGTATTTCTTCCTGGGAGAAGTGTTTGTTCATGTCCCTTCCCATTTTTTATTGGATTGTTTGTTTGTTGTTGAGTTTTATGAGTTCTTTGTATATTTTAGATATTAGGCCCTTATCTGAGCAGTTCTTTGAAAATATCATTTCCCATTTAGTTGGCTTTCTGTTTATTTTGTTATCAGTTTCTCTTGCTGAGCAAAAACTTCTTAGTCTGATGTAGACCCATTCATTAATTTTTGCCTTCACTTTTCTTGCCTTTGGAGTCAAATTCATAAAATGCTCTTTAAAATCAAGGTCCATGAGTTTAGAACCTATGTCTTCTATGTACTTTATTGTTTCAGGTCTTATATTTAGATCTTTGATTCATTTTGAAATAATTTTAGTACAAGGGGAAAAACTGTAGTCCCGTTTCATTCTTTTGCATGTGGCTTTCCAGTTTTCCCAGCACCATTTGTTGAAGAGGTTTTCTTTTCTCCATTGTGTGTTGTTGGCCCCTTTATCAAAAATTATTTGACCATATATATGTGGCTTTATTTCTGGACTTTCTATTCTGTTCCATTGGTCCGAGTGTCTATTTTTCTGCCAATACCATGCTGTTTTGATTGTCGTGGCCTTATAATATAGTTTGAAGTCAGGTATTGTAATGTCCCCAGCTTCATTCTTTTTTTTTAGGATTGCTTTGGCTATTTGGGGATTTTTATAGTTCCATATAAATTTGATGATTTTTTGTTCCATTTCTTTAAAAAATGTCATTAGAATTTTGATGGGAATTGCATTAAATTTGTATATTGCTTTGGGTAATATGGCCATCTTGATCATATTTATTCTTCCTAACCAAGAACAAGGAATATTCTTCCATCTCATTATATCTTTTTCGATTTCCCTTAACAATGGTTTGTAGTTTTCATTATATAAATCCTTTACATTCTTTGTTATGTTCATTCCTAGGTATTTTGGGGGTTTTTGTTGCCATCGTGAAGGGGATTATTTTTTAGTTCATTTTCAAATGTTTCATTGTTGGCATATAGAAGGGCTATGGACTTTTGTATGTTCATTTTGTATCCTGCGACCTTACTGTATTGGCTTATTGTTTCTAGTAGTCTTTTTGTGGATTCTTTGGGGTTTTTGATGAATAGTGTCATCCTTGCCTGGTTTTGGTATGAGGGTTAATTTGGCCTCATAAAATGTGTTTGAAAGTATTGCTTCTTCTTCAGTTTTTTGGAAGACTTTCAGTAGAATAGAAACCAAGTCTTCTTTGAATGTTTGATAGAATTCGCTGGTATAGCCGTCTGGGCCTGGACTTTTATTTTGGGGGAGGTTTTTAATGGTTTTTTCTATTTCTTCTCTACTAATAGGTCTGTTTAGGCTTTCTGCTTCTTCTTGACTCAGTCTAGGAAGGTTGTATTGTTCTAGGAATTTATCCATTTCTTCTAGGTTGTTGAATTTAGTGGCATAAAGTTTTTCATAGTATTCTAAAATAATTCGTTGTATATCAACAATGTCCGTGGTGATTTTTCCTCTTTCATTTTGGATTTTGTTTATATGAGTTCTTTCTCTTTTTTCCTTGGTAAGTCTTGCCAAGGGTTTGTCACTTTTGTTGATCTTTTCAAAGAACCAGCTCCTTGTTCTATTAATTTTTTCTATAGTTTTTCTGTTCTCTATTTCATTTATTTCTGCTTTGATTTTTATTATCTCCTTTCTTCTGCTGGTTTTGGGCTGTCTTTTTTCTTCTTTTTCCAGTTCCTTAAGGTGTGAAGTTAAGTGGTTCACTTGGGCTCTCTCTTGTTTGTTCATATATGCCTGAACTGATATGAACTTCCATCTTATCACTGCATTTGCTGCATCCCATAAATTCTGATATGTCGTATTGTCATTTTCATTTGTCTGTATATATCGTTTGATCTCTGCGCTTATTTCTTCTTTGACCCATTCATTTTTTAAAAGTATGTTGTTTAGTTTCCACATTTTTGTGGGATTTTTTCCCCTTTTTTGTAGTTGAATTCTAGTTTCAAGGCTTTATGATCAGAAAATATGCTTGATACAACTTCGATTTTTCTGAATTTGCTGATGTTGTTTTTGTGGCCCAACATATGGTCAATTCTTGAGAATGATCCATGTACACTGGAGAAAAATGTATACTCAGTCACTTTGGGATGAAATGTCCTGTAGATGTCTATCATATTCAGGTGCTCTAGTGTTTTGTTTAAGGCCACTAAGTCTTTGTTGATTCTCTGTTTGGATGACCGATCTAGAGCTGTCAGCGGTGTATTGAAGTCTCCAAGTATGATTGTATTTTTGACAGTTTTTGTTTTAAGGTCAATAAGTAGCTGTCTTATATATTTTGGTGCTCCTTGGTTTGGTGCATATATAGTAAGAATTGTTATGTCTTCTTGATTCAGTGTCCCCTTAGCCATTATGAAATGGCCATTTTTGTCTCTGAGTACTTTTGCTGTCTTGTAGTCAGCATTATCAGATATGAGTATTGCTACGACTGCTTTTTTTTCGGATGTTATTTGCTTGGAGTATTGTTTTCCAGCCTTTCACTTTGAATTTGTTTTTATCCTTGTTACTTAGATGAGTTTCTTGTAGGCAGCATACAGTTGGATTTTCTTTTTTAATCCATTCTGCTATTCTGTGCCTTTTTATTGGTGAGTTTAATCCGTTTACATTTAGTGTAATTATTGACACTTGTGAGTTTCCTATTGCCATTTTATAGATTGATTTCTGTTAGTTTTGTGTCTTTTTTGATCCTTCTCTTTCATTTTTCTATCTTTTGTTTTTATTTGGTTGTATTTTATACATCTTTCCTTTGTTGCTATCTTTTTTAAATCATGTGCTTCTGTGGTGGTTTTTTCAATGGTGGTTACCATTAAGTAATGAAAAAGGTTCCTACCCTGTTCATTGTAGTGCACTATCTTGTGAGTACTTTTACACTCCATCGTCCTTTGCTACTTTTAATTTCCATCCTCTCCCCCCCGCTTTTTTTTGTTGTTGTTTTCACAGTTTAAATTTGGTTTTATTGTGTTCTTCTTGGAACTTTTACTTGTGGCTTTGTTTTTTTTTTTTGGTTGTTGTTGTTCTTTTTATCTGATTGGAGAACCCCCTTTAGTAATTCCTGGAGTAGGGGGTTTCTGATGATAAATTCCCTCAACTTTTCTGTATCTGTGAATGTTTTTATTTCTCCTTCGTATTTAAAGGATAGCTTTGATGGGTATAGTATTCATGGCTGAAAGTTCCTCTCTTTCAGGACTTTAAATATTGGGGTCCACTCTCTTCTAGCTTGTAGAGGTTCTGTTGAGAAATCTGATGGTAATCAAATGGTTTGTGCCAATTTCATTATGATGTGCCTTGGAGTAGGTTTGTTGGGGTTAAGAAAACTCGGAGTTCTGTTTGCTTCTTGAACTTGAGGCTTTAGTTCTTTCCACAGGCTTGGGAAGTTCTCATCTATTATTTGCTTGAGTATATTCTCTATTCCATTTTCTCTGTCTTCTCCCTCTGATATACCTATTATTCTTATGTTATTCTTTTTGATGGAGTCAGATAATTCCTGTAGGACTATCTCATTTTTTAAAAATTTTTGTGTCTCTTTCTTCTTCTCTTTGTTGTGCCTCAAGTTGCTTGTCTTCTATTTCACTAATCCTACCTTCTATCTGGCCTGTTCTATTAGCTAAGATTGTTACCTTGTTTTTCAGCTCGTGAATTGAGTTTTTCATCTCTGTTTGATTTGTTTTTATAGGTTTATAGTTTCAATTTCCTTGGTAATATATGCTTTGTGTTCGTTGAGTTGTTTTCTGAGCTCTCTAAATTGCCTTTCTGTTTTTCTTGTATATCTCTGAGTATTTTTAGGATTTCTATTTTAAATTCTCCATCATTTAGCTCCAAGGATTCCAATATATTAAATTTTTTTCTCCATAGATTTTTCCTCATCTATCTGTGTTACCTCTCTTTCTTTTGTATCCATGATATTCAATTTTCTCTTCCTTAATGGCATCTGAGGGGCATTTTGTTGATAGTATTAATGAGATTTAATAAAGAATAAAAAGTTAAAAAAATAAAAATAAAAAATAGAAAAGAATTTTTTAAAAAATTGAAAATTAAAAAAAAAAAGAAAATTATTTCCCCACCCTCATTTTTTCCTCTCCTTTCCTCTCCTCTCTTTCTTGAGAAAATCTTGTGGTGAACTGTGAATTATATTGTGCTAAATAAAACAAACAATTCCTAAAATGGAGGGCCTGAGTTAGGGAGAAGTAAGAAAGGGGTAAAAGAAGGGGATATGGACCCTCAAAATGCAAATAAGGAAAAAATTTGTGTCAAAAATAAAATAATTTGCTTTTAGGTGTTGGTTGACTGAGAGATATAATGAGAGGAATAAGAGGGAAACAGGGAAATGGGGGGGGAATTAAAAAATTACTATTGTATTTAGTGGAACAAGAACTAGGTAAAATGGAGAGCCAGGGTTTGGAGCACTGCTAGTGAGTTAAGAAAGTGAAGTAAAAACCGCCCAAAATGCCACAAACATAAGCTTGAGTCCCAGATAAGTTAATTTGTTCATTATTGAGGATTGAATGAGAGGAGACATAAAGGAGAAAGGAAGAAACTAATATAAAGGGAGAAAAGAAAGAGAGAGAGAAAAAAAAGAGGGAACCACTACTAAAAGAATAAAAAAGAAAAAAAGGAGACAGAGAGAAAAAGTTAAGGGTTTTGGAGTGCAACCCTCATAGAGAGAAAGGAAGAGGAGAGAAAAGATAATGGGAGATGTAACATTATGGGTAGTGTAGTTCAAGGAGAGGCAGACAGAGAATTAAACGACCAAATTGGAAGAGAAAAAAAATAATCAAGACATGAAGAGAAACAAACAAACAAATATAATAAAATGGGATAGGTTATAAAGTCTGTGGATTATTCTTGTTTTTGAGAGGTTATCTTCTTGCTTTTTCTTTTCTCTCCCTCTTCCTGGTTGGTGACTCTGTACTCTGGGTTCTGCCCCTGTGGCATGCTCAGGTAGAGGTTTGCAGTTGATAAGTCTCTATGGCGATGTCATATATTGGGCTTCAGTCTCCTTGGCAGTCGAGGCTCATTAGCATTTGTAGGCTCCAACAGTGAGAGAATCCATGTTACCGGAGCCTCTCTCCTAGTCTTTCCTTCCTGAATTAGTAGCCTGATAATCAAGCTATGGGGTTGCTGCTGCCTCTGCCTGGATAGTAAGAGGCTCAGAGAGCTTACAAATCCCCACTCTATTCCCACTCAGCACAGGGCCCTGGGTAAGGCTCAATCAGTCAGAGCTGCTAGCATAATCAAGTGGAGCTTCTGCCCACACACAAAGACCTCTGACTCTGCTACTCTGTTCGGTAACATGGGCAGGCACCCACTCCTGGGGTGCTCGGAGGAATCTCTCTCTCACTATTTGCGCGCGCAGCTCGGGATATGGAGCAGGTCATCTCTTACTTCGAATGAGACCCCTACCCACACAGAAAAGTTCCAGCATTGGAATTAGCTCTCGTTCCCTCCCTGTGCGCAGCTTTTTCAGGGCACTGGGGCAGCCTGAAATTCCGCTTTCGGCTCACACAAAGACCCCTGACTCTGCCCCTCTGTCTGGGAACATGGGCGCCCACTCCCAAGATGCTCAGAGGAATCTCTTGACCACTCTCTGTGCATGCCGACCAGGATATCAGGCCAGCTGTCTCTTACTCCAAATGAGACCCCCGCCTGCACGGAAAAGTTCCAGCATTGGAATTAGCTCTCATTCCCTCCCCATGCATGGCTTTTCAGGGCACTGGGGCGGCCCAGAGATTCTGCTTTCGGCCCACACAAAGGCCTCTAACTCTGCCTCTCTGTTGGGTAACACGGGCGCCCACTCCCGGGACTCTAGGAGGAATCTCTTGCCTACTCTCTGTGCACGCCGACCAGGATATTAGGCCAGCTGTCTCTCACTCTGAATGAGACCCACGCCCGCACGGAGAAGTTCCAGTGTTGGAATTAGCTCTTGCTCCCTCCCCGTGCACGGCTTTTTCAGGGCACGGGGGCGGTCCCGAGATTCTGCTTTTGGCCCACACAAAGGCCTCTGACTCTGACTGTCTGTCTGGTAACACGGGCGCCCCCTCCCGGGGCTCTAGAAGGAATCTGTCGTCCACTATCTACGTGTGCCGACCAGGAGATTGGGGCAAATGGCTACTCCACTTGTCTTTCTTTGTGTGGGTTTGGCACAAGTGCTAGCTTGTATTGCCTGGGTTGCCACAAGCACAGTTTTTCCTCTTCTTGGATCTTCGTGCCACAGCCTGGTTTGGCTGTTTGTGCTGCGGCCTGGATCTTTTCACCCCCTTTACCTGCCTTAGTTTCTATACTCTCAGTTCCCAGTGAAAGCAGCCCTATTTAGGTTAGTGAGGAAGGTGGGGTATTTCTTACTCCCTATTCTTCGGGGTTTGATTATATATTTAGCCAAGTTTTCGCTTGACCATACCTTTGGGTATATTGTGGAACATTTGGAGGCTCCAAGGATAGATTTTTCTGTTTCTGGTTAAAGATTTTGTTGAGTTTTTGGGGAGATTTATCGGTGTTGCTGTCTACAGTGCCATTACTCTGACATCATCTCAATTTTCATTTTTTTAAACATTTTTTTTCAGTTTGTGAATATTTTTTTTATTTAATTAATTGTGTTTACATAGATTCTAGGGTCACCCTGAATCCATCCCCCCTCTCCCTATTCCCCTCAAAATTTCCCTTGCCCCCCTCCCTATAGCACCCTCTCCCCTTCCCTTCAGGTTTATCCCATCCTCTCATCCCCTTTCCCTCTATCCTTTTTTCCTCTGGTCCCTTTGATCTCTTCTGTATCTCAATTCCATTCCTCAGTTCTCATTATTCCTTGGATTCCTCAAATGAGTGAGGTCATATGATATTTTTCTTTCTCTGCCTGGCTTATTTCACTCAACATAATAGTTTCCAGGTCCCTCCATATTGTTGCAAAAGGTAATATTTCCTTCTTTTTCATAGCTCCATAGTATTCCATTATATATATATATATATACCAAAGCTTTTAAATCCACCCGTCCACTGATGAACACTTGGGCTGTTTCCAGATCTTTGCTATTGTGAACAATGCTGCCATAAACATGTGGGTGCATTTCTTTTTTTCAGTCGGTGATATGGTATTTTGGGATATATTCTTATAAGTGGATGCCTGGGTCAAAGGGCAGTTGCATTTTTAATATTTTGAGGAATCTCCATACTGTTTTCCACAGTGGCTGCACCAGTCTGCATTCCCACCAGTAGTGCAGGAGGGTTCTCCTTTCTCCGCATTCTCACTAGCACTTATTCTATGTTGTTTTCTCAATGAGCCACCATGCTGACTGGTGTGAGGTGGTATCTCATTGTGGTTTTAATTTGCATTTCTCTAATGATTAGTGATGTTGAACATTTTTTCATTTGTCTATTGGCCATCTGCAATTTTCATTTTATTGGTAAATTAACACATACATTTTTTTGTGTAAAGCAAGACGATTTATCATTCATGAGAAAAAAAAACAATAACCTCTGTTTATGTGTACATATGCAATACTTTAAAATAGTTTTTGTTGCCTGACCGGTGGTGGCACAGTGGATAGAGCGTCGGACTGGGATGCAAAAGACCCAGGTTCAAGATCCCGAGGTCGCCAGTTTGAGCATGAGCTCATCTGGGTTGAGAAAAAAAAAGCTCACCAGCTGGGACCTAAGGTCGCTGAGCAAGGGGTCACTCAGTCTGCTGAAGGCCCATGGTCAAGGTACATATGAGAAAGCAATCAATGAACAACTAAGGTGTCGCAACAAGAAACTGATGATTCATGCTTCTCATCTCTCTCCATTCCTGTCTGTCTGTCCCTATCTATTCCTCTTTCTGACTCTTTCTCTGTCCCTGTAAAAAATAATAATAAAAAAAATAATTTTTGTTTATACCTCTTTATTGGTGACAGTGTACTCCTTATAAGTCAGATTGTATAACAAAACTGAATAAATCAGATTTGAAAATATTACAAACTTATCTATTCCATAGATTACCTCTACAAAGGGTGAATCTCAAGTTCTAATCTAAGAAAAATGAGAGTATATAAGAGAAACCACTAAACTTTACATTTATACTTATTATTTTCAGTTTAATGAGGACTTAAAAATACATAAAAGGACATAACTAATTATAATTTTTCATGTCCTCTTATGTCTACGTTCTTTAATAATAGAACACAGCAAGCCTCTTTATCTCAAATCTGAAAATGAGAGATTAATCCTTCTAACCTGTAATCAAATATAATAGTTCATATAAAAATTAGAGGTAAGTTTACATTAAAAAGCATAAACTAAGGGTGCCTAACTCAATAAAGCCTGGTGGGAAGACCATTATCTGAGTGGGAGACAGGCTTAATATACCCTGTACCTGTAAAATGTCATTCATAGAAAATTGACTTAAAATTTATAGCTGTAGGTAATAATTCAGTGTCAGTAAAAACCAGGCACATGCCTCAGCAGCAGAAATTAACCCATAAAAATAGTAGTGTTATATTTCTGAATGAGAGATTATATCTACCAATGACCAAAATATATATCACTTAGAATGGGGCAAATTCAAAGGTTATTTGTTTAAACACAAACAATGTCAAAATACAAATTATAGTAAAAATAGGCATCTTTTGATTGCATTCAAACTTAGTTGAATTTATTAGTTGGTAAGTAAAAGTCATAATACTAAAAACAAAACAAAGTTAGAAAGTATATTAAAATGTCTGCCTTTAGAAGGAGAGATGAGTTTAATTAGATAATACTTAGAAATATAAATAGTGAGCATTTTACTTTGTTGATTTTATATAACTGTTTTATGAAAAATATATATAGTATATAGGAAGTAAATTTATATGTCTATCTGCCTTATCACAGTCACTAACTAAAACAAACTGAACTATCTAAAGTTATAGTATCACCAATCAGCAGTACAGAAAGGTACAACTATACTCTCCAGTCTTAGTCAAGCATCTCACTTTGTAACTAACCCCCAAAATATCTGTTCATAATCAATAGAGCTCATCAAGATAATTAAATTAGATTAATGAGTTAGAAACTCATACTGAATATGATCATGGAAGGTAATGGTTATTAATAAATCCAATTGTAGAGGGTTATTATCACATGTGTAACTGTGAAATGAAATAGTTTTCAAAATATTAAAAGGATTTAGAAAAAGTTTTTTTTCATCCTTTTCCTACCTAATGTCAATATTTGAAAACAAAGCAAAACAAAATTCATGGTTTCAATGAAGAATTTATCTATTTTTGCAGAACTCTAATTTCCCAGTTGGCAATACAACTCACAAAACTTCAAAGACTAACCAAATTAACATTCTGAGCATCTAACAATACATTGCATCAAATGTATACTCAGAAGAATTTTAGACAGTTTGGATTGTAGAACAAAAAAATAGACATAAGGAAGAAATGTTTCCTTTTTAGTTGTCAAAGTGTGTACATGTGAAATAGTGTCAAATTCTGTCTCTATATTTGAAAGTCAAAATATACCACATGTCATTTTTCTAGCTCTGTCACTGCTATTGATCACATGAAATGGCAAGGTTTAATACTTGAAAATACTCAAAAACACTGATATATACTCAGTATTGCACTTATTCCAGCTATGTACACATCGTTTCAAAGGAAGGTTGTAAAAATGATTGTCAAATATGCAGAGCAGCAAGAGTTGAGACAAATCATGTTGCCTGATAAACTTTGGACTCATTTTTTTCTTATTAAAAAAAAGAAAAATATATATATACATTGGGGATGAAAACAAAACCTTTGTTCTATTAAGTGACTATTTCATTTCATAGTGCTCATTTCTCATTTTGTTATAAAAATATCATTCCTTTAAAGGGCACAAAGTATAGAGAAAAAATATTTTCTGGTTGTATGAGACATTAAATACAATAGAAATGTCTAATTTGTGTCACAAGAAGTCAGATGACCTTGTCCCCACACTCAGGAACTCTAGTGAAATAAAAGGTCAACCTGTAGTGTCTTCAAACCTACCAAGAAAGAAATTCCTATTTTTCAATAACACTCATACACACCCTAAGTCATTTTTATTATATATTATATATAAAAAACAAACTAGCAGAAAAGTGGCATTTATAATTAAAATGGCAATATTTATTATGTACTGTCAGTATTTTATTATTTTGTAAAAAATGAGAGTTCACCCAGAGGACTATTGACAAAATATCTGTCTATATGTGCCTATGTGTGTGTAAAGTAAGAATATTTTCAAAAAGAAATCAAATTGCGTTTTGGAAAGAATTCACATGAAATAGGTTAAGTACCATTTACTTATATCACAGATGTAATTTTTAGAATCTATTAATGAGATAAGAACTATCAAAATTCTCAAGGATAGATCACAGGACAAGGCTATTTTTGTCTTTACCTAAGTTAAGAATACATTTTTTAAGAAAGGCTTCTAAAAATGCAGTCTATTGTGTATCCTGGAAGTAGGGGGGAGTGATCAAAGGTTTTTTATCAGGAGATGACTCATGATAAAATAGAATATATTTTCAAAATTTGAGAAATAATGGTGTAATAAGAGGATAAAGAAATATTCCTTTATTTTTACCCAGGGTCAGCCCTCTAGGACACTCCAAAAGAATCACTTATTTTACATGGTTAGTCTTGGGAATATAACAAAAGCATTAAAATATGTTAGCTGGCTGCATGTACATTTGAAAACAGACTTATGTACTGACATGCAAAAGCATCTGTATAATCTATTTAGATGGCTTCTTTTGATGCCAGCAAAGGAAGCTGAGAAGGAGCTCTGAAAGGCAGATAAACTAGAATTTTTAAAAAATGAGAATTCAAAAACAAGGTTTTTCAAATAAGACTGAGTAGTTAAAGAATTTCAGGCTTAATGCTATGACATTTAATTTAGAATAAAATTAACCTTAATAATCCATTCTATAGGGTGGTCAAACAATATTGCAGAAATGATTTGTTAAAAGAGGTTAAAGAGAATATAGATAAAAAAACAGAGCATGCTAGCAAACTGAAAGTAAGGGTCAGATTTAAATAGGATGAAACTCACAAAGAAGCTGGTAAAATTCAGAACTACAAATAAAGGCTCTTCCTTTGAGAAGCTGGACTGGGAAGGGAACAAGAAAGCCCAAAGCTTTGGATGGTAGAGAGGTCTACGTGTTAGGCATAATTCTAAAATGACCCCAATGAGCTGCCTTTTCATACAGTCCCCTTCCCTGAGTGACAGTGCTTTTTCTAGACAAAAGGATATGGCAAACATAATGATACATTCCTTCTGTAATTATGTCACTGTATATAAGACTTTTACATTAAAGAAGGAGATTGTCTTGATGGCTTGGAAATAATAAGCTGGTATATTGTGTGGGGGCCTATAGTGGACCATGTACATGGGCAATACTTGACTAATGAGACCTCTAGGAAGAAAATTACCTTCAGGGGCAGCTAACAAGAAAGTGGTTTTCTCAGTCCTATGACTGCAAGAAAGGAAAATCTGCCAACAACCGCCTGAGCTTGGAAAGAGAAGTTGAGTTTGAGAAACCAATACATTCCTGTGACACTTCCATTGCAGCCCTGGGATTCCTGAACGGAGTAACCAACTGAGCTGTGTCCTGACTCCTGACCCATAGAAACTGTGACCAAATAAATGTTCTTGTTTCAGCCACTAAGTTTATGGTACAGTATAAAACTAATACAACCTGGAGAGAAATCCTGTATACATTTTTCATCTTGAAGATAACAGAGCTAAGTGACTGAACAAACAGAAAATACACCTGAGCCTGGATTGAAACCCTAGCTTTGACAACCTTTTGTGTTGTATAATATTAACTTACTGAGAAATTAAGTGAGTTAACTCAGGTTAAACACTTGACAAACAGTTAAGTGCTCAAATAAATGTTTATGCTTATCAATCTTTGCATCAGGATGGGTTTGTTTTCTTTTGTTTTTTAAGAAAAAATAATTGAGCCAATTTGCTCCATGAGAAGAATGGACAGATGTAGCTAATGATTCATGAGAAAGTAATTGTTGGAGAACATTGCCCTGAAGAAAATTTGATAAAGAACAAGAAAAGTGAAAAATGAGCTGAATAAATATATCTATAAAAAACATTTTTAAAAGTAAAAATATATTTCAATGATTTTAGTGAAATAATTTGCAAGCCTCTGAGGGTTCTCAAAAACCAGATGGCCAGTATCAGGATAGAATAGCATTATTTCTTCATTTAAAATAAAAAAGCAGGCCCTGGCCGGTTGGCTCAGCGGTAGAGCGTCGGCCTAGCGTGTGGAGGACCCGGGTTCGATTCCCGGCCAGGGCACACAGGAGAAGCGCCCATTTGCTTCTCCACCCCTCCGCCGCGCTTTCCTCTCTGTCTCTCTCTTCCCCTCCCGCAGCCAAGGCTCCATTGGAGCAAAGATGGCCCGGGCGCTGGGGATGGCTCTGTGGCCTCTGCCTCAGGCGCTAGAGTGGCTCTGGTCGCAATATGGCGACGCCCAGGATGGGCAGAGCATCGCCCCCTGGTGGGCAGAGCATCGCCCCTGGTGGGCGTGCCGGGTGGATCCCGGTCGGGCGCATGCGGGAGTCTGTCTGACTGTCTCTCCCTGTTTCCAGCTTCAGAAAAATGGAAAAAAAAAATAAATAAATAAAATAAAATAAAATAAAAAAGCAGAAGAATAAATAATACACATTGCAAATACACATAGAAAAGTTTCTTTTTTTTACCAATGTGTTGAGATTCCTTAAAATTTCAATTTCTAATTATTGATTACTGTTATTCAAGTATATAAGCATGTGCACTTATTTATGTGCACATTAGTGTATTCAAGTCTCTTATTTAAACACTTATTAGAAAAAATACATTAAAATGAGCTGACTCAAAATAATTTTTATACTTACAGAATATCTTTTAAACAAAACTTTCAGTGCTATTTTAGCATTATATATATACTAAAAATCTGCAAACTTAAGAAATAGTTTTCCTCCTCAGCCTTTTTATGCTATCAGTCCCAGTTTCTGCAACCCGACAGTAGTATCTTTTATGCTATTTTCTAGAAGTATTGTTTCTCAAATTCTGGTGAATTTCATAACTAGAAAGTATTCTTAAAAGAATTTTTACTTATTTGGAATTACTCATTTACTTATTCCTTCTTTTGTTCCCAAATATTTACTGAATGCTTACTACAATGGGTTTGAGAAGATGTGTCAAAGACAATCATTCTCTGACATATCTCAGTCTTGTAATGTTTTCTAAAATGTTATGAACTGCTATAGATGCTAGTGGTAAATTTTACTTGTGGGTGGAGTGCAGAGTGCATTCCTAGCAGCTGTGGTTGATGCAATGCTGTGAGAAAACTTCAGCTCCCGGAAGCCTCCTGGGCATACCCAGGAAGGAACCTCACCCACTATAAGTGACTTAGCGCCAACCACCCAGTTCCCTGATCTTTTCAGTCATTGGCTATGAAGGACACGCTGTAACATCCTATTGGCTGAATCCATGTATATAAGCTAATTTACTTCCTGAATAAAGTGAATCTGCGTCGCTGAACTTGGTCCCCAGAATCAGGTCTTTGTGTCTCCGCCATCCTTACCCCCGGCAGGACTTGTCCACAACTGGCGCCCAACATAGGGCAGGGACCTAAGCAGCATCCAAGGGACGGGTGAGTGACCCTCTGCAATGGGAAACCTTCTCCCCCACTCTCAAGCCCCGCAGGCTCGAGCCCTGCACACCCTATTGCAGAGTAGGTGAGTTAAAGTTAGTGAAAAGAATCTTTGTACCTACAGAAAATCCTCTCAAGTTTCAACCCTTGGCTCTGGGATATGTCTCTCTGGGACCCAGATACTTGGGCCCGAGCTTTCTGGAGCATCTGTTCGGATGAAGTACATGGGGGACAAGCCTTCCCTCTCGGCCTCACTCCTGCCTTATTGGCAATACATGCCTGCTTGACCTGTGCTCTTGTTGGGGACCCTCTGCCAGTCCCTAAGTTCCTACAGGCTACTCCCCTTTCAGAGGAACCCCTACCTCCGTATTCACCTCCCTTTGTAGAGGAAGAAAAGGGTTGGGCCACTGAGTTTCATGGACTTGCAGCTGAGCATGCAGAAATGAAACTGGATACATTAGAAACTGTGCCATCAGCTCTGCCACTGGGAAAAGCAGAAGTCGCTACTTTCACATTCCCTGCCTGGGCTCAATGTCCCACCCCAGCCTCTCAGATGCCATTTTCTATCCCAGCTTTAACTCCAACAGAGTTAAAGCTGTGTTCCTGCTGCAGACCCATGGGCCAGCCTATATGCCCCCATGTGTCTTTTTTCTTTCTGTCTGTCTATCTATTTTTCTGTATCTTTCACTCTCTCCTCCACCCCCTCTCTGAAATGACGCTGGAAGGACCCAGCCGTGGCACAGTGGTGGGAATCATACCCTCTTCTAACATAAGGGAGAGATTATGCTTGTGCTTTTCAGCCAATTTAGATCCCAGAAACCCCCCAACCTGCTTGACAGGGTTTCTTGGGCGCCCACTAAGTTGTTCAGTCTTCACCCATCCAAAGCCACAGCCCTGGCCTTCTCCACACCGACTACGCCTGAGAGGAGGAGGTCCTCAGTGCTCCAGAAGAAGACCTCGCAGCCGTCATGCACACCCCATCACCTGGGGGGATGAGGAGGCTTTGGCTGGGCGGGCCCAGAGAATTGCCCTTGACGGGCCCCCAGGACCTGGTGCTCTGCTCTTGCTTATGTGTGCTATAGTAACCGCTGACTCCCAAATGCAGGTGGCAGCAGCCCGGGGCTCGAGCCCACAAGCAAGCACAGCTGGTGTTTTCACTTTATCTTTGGAGGATGAGGAGAATTGGGCCAGAGTTGCGATTCACAGACTCCAGAAGGTAAACAGCGGCAGCTGCAGTGGGAGGATGAATGAATGCCAGGCTTGCATTGCCGAGTGGCTGTTGGAACTGCAGGGACTGCCTGTCAAGCTGCTGGTGGGTTCACTGACCTTTTGGGACATAGGGGTGAATGTCATCATGCTCTCCAGAGCAGAGATGGAAATGCTGACTGCCATTGCCACGTGCTCCTCTTTGGGACAGTGTAAGACCTGCCAAGATGTCAGGGACGAGAGAGGTGGCTGAGGCGTCATGTGCATGGACTGATTTCCTGGACTATGACCAGAGTGGGCACTGGCTCCTTTGTTGGATGAACTTACAGATTTTGAACAATGTGAAATACCCTGATGGAGGTGGGGGGGCGGCTTTGCTGGAGGCTGTTCCCCTGCCCTGGGAATCTTTTCCCATGCTAGAAAGAAAGCTGTTGACATTTTGTGCTTTTGGCAAAGTACTCAGAGACTGGTGAAATGTACCTCTGTAATTGTTGAAGTGGTATGATTTGTCATGTTGTTGTAATTTGTGTAATGTGCCTTGCAACCATATGCAGTACGCAGCCCACAGCAAGCCATTCATTCTATGTTTGGATGCTAGGACCTTTGTGGGAAGGGGGCATGCATGAACCTACGTGCATTTTTTTACAATAAAAATGGAACTGTGTTTAATAGCACCTAGAAGGTCTCTGTAACACAATGGGAGGGAGATGATATCCCAACCCCTAGGAAGAATTCCCTATTTAAGACCCCCATTCTATTTCCTAACTAGTCAAACATTACAGAAGCTTGCCTCATTGTTTAATTATAGTTGTTTTAGTTCTACTAGGGTTCCATTGCATAACGCATAGCATTCAAAAGCTACAACAGCAAGCTGTCATTCATCAAGTCCAATTGGCCTCAATTAAAAGAGAAGGGGGAGATGTAGGTGGAGTGCAGAGCGCATTCCTAGCAGCTGTGGCTGATGCAATGCTGTGAGAATACTCCAGCTCCCAGAAGCCTCCTGGCATACCCAAGAAGGAAGCTCACCCACTATAAGGAAGTGACTTAGCGCCAACCACTTAGTTCCCTGATCTTTTCAGCCATTGGCTACGAAGGACATGCTGTAACATCCTATTGGCTGAACCCATGTATATAAGCTAGTTTACTTCCTGAATAAAGTGGATCTGTGTCACTGAACCTCGTTCCCCAGAGTCGGGTCTTTGTATCTCCATCGTCCTCGCCCCTGGCAGGACTTGTCTACATTTACTGAAAGCTAAACATTTGTGTTTCATTTATTCTTTAGAATGACTTGGGATACTGAAAGCTAAACATGACAATTTTCCAAGAAAACCACTACTCAGAATCTTTGTGGTCTTAGTTGTCAGTTCTTGGTTTCCTTATAACTCCAGTATAAATGAGAGATTTTATTTGAGGTTAACTCTTGGGTCTATATATTTATGCAGCTTATTATTTGGTTTACAGATATATAAACATTCTATTAATCTGAGAAGATGATTCTTACTGTAGCCTGTATACTTTTTGAGCTTCAGCTAAAGTAAATTATTCTTTTTAAATTTATCAATAATCAGAAATCAAGGTATTTTTCAGTTCATAAAAATATACAGGTTTTCTTTTCTTTTTCTTTTTCTTTTTTTAGCAAGAGAAACAGAAAGAGAGGGAGGGGGACAGATTGGGACAGACAAACAAAAAGGGAGAGAGATGAGAATTCTCAATTCTTTATTTTGGCACTTTAGTTTTCATTGATTGTTTTCTCATATGTGCCTTAAGTAGGGGGTTCCTACCTGGCCAGTGACCCTTGCTCAAGACAGTAACCTTGAGCTCAAGCCAGTGATCTTGTGCTTCAGGCCAGTAACTTTTGGGCTCAAGTTAGTGACCATGGGACCATGTCTATGATCTCAAATTCAAGCCAGCAACCCTGTGCTCAAGTTGGTGAGCTCACATTCAATCTGGCAATCTCAAAGTTTCAAACCTGGGTCCTCTGCATCCCAGGCCTACACTCTATCCACTGTGCCACTGCCTAGTCATGCTACAGATAATTTTTTAACATAAAAAATTATCAGAAATACTAGTGCTATTTTTGATTTGAGTACTTATGAAATGCCCTTGGACTTCTGACAGGATTGTACTGGTGATATAAAGACCAACCAACAACAACAACAAACAAAAACATAGTTTTCATTATGAAACCAGAATAAAAAGCCATGATGATGAACTTTTTGAAGAGTAAGTGTTGGCATGTTGACTTGCTGTTCTTAACAGTTCTCACTTATCATCTCCCTGTGGTTACTTCAGGTGAGCAGTGGGTGGAGTGTATTCACTAAATAGAGTTGATAAATATTCTGAGGAACATGAAGGAAATTATCATTATACACAGCAGTTTTTGAAGTCATGTATCTTTTATCTTCCATTACATCCAACTCTACCTGATGTTTTCACTGTAAAGCAGTCATGTCCCTTTGGAGAACCAAGAACCAAGAACCAAACCCCAGATTTTTTATGTTGCTTTAAAGCTTTCTTCTCTAGATTGTTTTATTCCACAGAAACAGAGGCCCATTGCTGAGTTTAGGGAAAGAGTTGGAGACAGGAATGAAGGGAGCTCTGCTACTCCATATTGTATCATAAGTCAATCAGATTGCTACGAAACTCTTGGAAACTCTATAATGTATATTAGAAACTTGAAGAGTGCTATTAATTAATACGTCATGTTTCTTCAAATATTATAAGAACATAGGCTTGAAAAACATCCCCAAACACCCATTAAAGTTTATTGCTGTGTATTCTTCAGACTTCAGAAAACAGCTTTGCTACTTCTGAATTTTGCCAAATTTCTATATCTGCTGGTATTACAACGGTAGGATATAAACTGACATGAGAAGTTTCCCTTATACTCTCAATCTTCTCTATTGATCAGAATTCTTTTAGAAAGTTTAAATGAGACAAATATAACTCTCAGAAACTTTTTAGAAGAGAAAATGTTATACATATACACATATGCATACATACATACAACAGAATAAAAGGTGATAAAATGAGAAGAATCTTCACATCTCTCTGTTTCTTGGTGAGGATTATTGTTGCAGGTAGGTTGGAAGCCTAACTATAGACATATGCTTTAAGTCTCTTAAAAACATATCTTGTACATATGTGAAAGTCCCTTCCAATTTTTCAGGAATATCTAGCAACAGCAAAGCCTCTCTTAACATAATAATCTAGTGCTAATTGTTTAAATTACCATGACACATAATGTAGATTCATTTTCTCCATAATGCACTGTGTCTTTATTTTATTTAAGAGAATAACAAGCTGAAACTCTTTATATTTTGTAAATACCTAAAGGAATGTTACTTTGGAAAAGGCAAAACATAAGAAATCACCTGAAAAACAACTTGAAGGGCTTGAAAAATAGAATATGATCTTCTGCTTAGAGGAAATAAAGCTTGAATATATAACTATAGGAAAAAAAATGTCTAGAGCAAGCCATCCAAAACTAATTGCCTTGTCATAAGCAAAAACTAGGCCTCTGGTTCCTGACATCAAAAATAGCTGACTCACAAATATATAGTTACCATATGTATTTTCATAAGCCCCAAGAAAATAATGCTTGTTTTATTGTTGTATTATTCATAATAATCACTTCAAATCCTTATACCATGATCACATTTTAACCACTTTAGGAAAGAAAAAACTTAAAAACTAATTACTGTTTTTGCTTTTTTACTCCAATGATGAAAATGGCATATATCAGGACTAATTTATATGTGAATAATGAATTAATTACAATATTAATGTCCTGATTAATCTGAAAATCAATGATGAAATTAACTTTATCACTAAATTTATAATAAAATAAAAATATTTCTATTTATTATGAGATTTTTAAGGTAGCATGAGATTCAGATTCCATCTATAGCAAAAACCACCTACAGCATATAGCTGTGTACCTATAGTTATAGATAAGATAGTTACAGATCAGCAACTTACTAGATATATACATGGGAAAATATCTTACCTTCTCACACTTCAAAGACTTCATTTTTAGAAAGCACAAAACTCCACTCAGACTCTGGACCAAGATGGTAATTAAGAGACTCCTAAATTTCTTTCCTCCCATGGACACATTGAATATACAGATGTACACAAAGTAATTCCCTCTGAGAGAAATTAGAAACTAGTTGACTCCTATCCATCAAGAGACTGAGAAAACACCCACATTGAAACAGGTAAGAAAGACTGAGATATACTCTTGCCATAAATACAATGCCATACAATTAAGAAGAAATACTCAATTCCTTGATTTTCCTTGAGGATATGTCTTCACCCCAACTTTTAAGGCTGTCAGTTAATGGGTGGGCTCACAAGTCACTTAACTCTGATAGCCAGTAGGGGTTGCATTCATGTGTCCCACAGTACCATAGTGAAGGAGGAGGCCTAGGCTCTCCCTGAGCTTGCAGTCAATTACAGCCCAGAAACTGTAGCACGTTTTCACAGGAAATGCTGTTAAACAAGTCCTTTCCCTGACCTGTATTATCAAGTCGTTCCTTTTGAAACTCAATATAAAAGGTTCTCTCATGCATTGTTACCTAGTGCACATCATTCCAGTCTGGAGAAACTTTCTGCATCATAATTTCAAAATTGAAAGCACCAGATTACTAATTAGATCTGTGTCAGCCACAAATCAGATTCTTGCATTTGCACTGCTATCTTCATGACAGTGGCTGATGTAAATAGTAAATATATTATTTAGCTTTAATAAATATCAACCTAGTAAATATATTGTATTTATTAAGCTTAAATTGATGACTGCAACTTTATTAATTGTTTCTCTTTGGGTAGGCTTGTTCAACCAATCAAAATCACCTAATTGTATTATCATAACTTTACATTTCTTCATTTTTCAGAAAAGAATATTTAAATGTATATGAATATATATTACATATAACAACAGCAATTTCTAGGTTGTGCTCTCTACTAATTGTACCAAAAAGGAGAATAGAACTAGTCATGATGTTCTGATATAAAGATTGGCTTTAGTGAATACTGCATTGTGTATTAACTTCTTATGCCTATTTAATGTATACATAAAATGTCATTCTAGAAATTTGCCTTTGATTAACATCAATCTCAATTGTCCTAAGTTCCCAGAATACCTTTTCTCTACTTTTGAAAACAGTATCATTTTCATCCTTAGGTTTATTTACATAATTTCTTAAAGAATTTCTAAACTGACACGTCTATTTTCTCCCCAGATTACTCTCAATTTTATTTGTTATTTGGTTCAGTGCGATCCAAATTTAAAACCAACAGATCTTATCATTGAAGAGAAAACATCACCTAATTGATTATAAAAATGTCATAGATATATATTAATTTTCACCCAAAAATATTTGAATGCAATTCTCAGCAAACAGATTCTAGGTTTTAGTAATATAAAAATAATACTTTAAAAATTAATTGAAATATTTTTGGGCAGGAAATTTTAACCTGAAAATTGGCACATCACAGGAAAGTTGGACATAAAACATGGCACTCACTACAGGGGCCCTTGACATTGCTTGATAGTTGAACATTGTTCAAGGATGATTGCCCACCATGAGCTCTTTTTAAAGGATTCTATTCATGTATAGTATAACATGCTGGAGAAGGTCAGTGGAAAAGTCAAAATCCTTAAAGTTGGGGACTTTCAGAGCTTAATTATTCTTTGAAATGTTACTCACTACAGAGTGGAGTGTGTAGACTTTACCTATAGGTAACCGGAGGAAACCAAAAGACCGACAGAGAAAGAAATCAGAGTGATGTGATTCCATCTCCATTTACTAGTTACCTTACTTGAATAAGACAAGTTTCAGATAGAAACTACCTCATTTATAAAGTGAACTTCATAGCTACTTTGTATACATTTAGTATTGGATCAATATTTATTGCTCTCATTGATTATTTAGAAATTATTGGAGGCACCTGACCAGGCGGTGGCACAGAGCATTGGACTGGGAAGCAAAGGACCCCAGTTTGAAATCCTGAAGTTGCCGGCTTGAGCATGGCCTTACCAGCTTGAGCACAGGGTCGCTGGCTTGAGCATGGGATCATAGAAATGAACCCATAGTTGCTGGCTTGAACCCAAAGGTCGCTGGCTTTAAGTCAAAGGTTGCTGGATTGAGCAAAGGGTCACTGGTTCTGCTGCACCCCCCCCCTCCAGTCAAGGCACATATGAGAAAACAACAGTGTATGACTAAGGAGCTGCAATAAAGAATAAATGCTTCTCATCTCTCTCCTTTTCTGTCTGTCTGTCCCTATCTGTCCCTCTCTCTGTCACACACACACATAAAAATTATTGGAGGCATTTGAAGGTAATTATTGTTATTTGTGGCATCAGTAGCTTTGCCATTAGTATTACTTTTAGCATTAGTTGAAGTACTAGTAGTATTGCTTTTACATCACAAAAGCTTTAAAACTTTTTTTTTAAGTTATTTATTTATTTATTCATTTTAGAGAGGAGAAGGAGAGATGGAGAGAGAGAAGGGGGGAGGAGCTGGAAGCATCAACTCCCATATGTGCCTTGACCAGGCAAGCCCAGGGTTTCAAACTGGCGACCTCAGCATTTCCAGGTCGATGCTTTATCCACTGCGCCACCACAGATCAGGCTAAAACTTTCAATATGATGCAGTGTGTAATAGAATCGGGATTAGTCTACCTCATGAGTCTCTGGGGCTTTTCAGCTCTCTTTTATGATGCTTCATCTTCTGTTAACCAAAACTGAAGCCCATGTCCAGAGAATCTTATTGTGAAGACCAGTTGTGCAATGTGGTCTGGATTGGGCACCACAGTTAAAAGCAGGAGCAGCTACCACAGCTCTGAGAGAGTAATGATCTATGACAATCTCATCTGGATGCCCCCACATAGCCTCCTGCTATTTTGCTGAAATAACCATCATTCCTTCCTTTAAACCTGAAGGCTTCTGAAGCAGGAGAGAGAGTGATGTCGTCACTCTGAAACCTTAGGTATGGCATTGGGTTAACATCAATTTCCTGAAATCATGTATCTTGCTTCATTTATTACTGGTGTGGGAAGTTGTTTTGTCTGCTGAAGCAAGTCATACAACACTAATTTGATTAGAATAAAAGGGGTTTAATGTTTGCTTAAGTTCTATTTGCTACTTAAAGCTTCAACTCAGAAATGCATTTTTTTTTCATGGAATTTATAGCATGTGAATAGACTGAAACATTTAGTGCTTGTTCATATATAGTTCTTCCATGCATATAAAACCATAAAGAAACAGTATTTTATACTTGAAAGTAAGGATATTTATAATAAAGGCATTACTGTAGGATTTGTTAGTTTTATTACACTGAGTGTTCAGCCTCAGTTTTTCTTCAGTGAACTCAAAGTAATAGTATGAAACAGGCAGGATACGATAAGGATTAAATTAACTCACTGATTTATCTGCTATAGCTGGGCTGTCCATCATGCTAGGCACTTATCAATGAGTCAGAAATCAGCAGTAACCAGAAGACACCCTGGATCTTACATTTTAGTGATGGCAATGCAGGGAGTATAGTTAGCAAAAAGGCTGGCAAACAGCAGGCGTGCAAGGAATGCCAGTCTCTCTCCTGTGAATCAGACCACTGTGTGGAGACACTTCTAGACTAAAAGAAGAGTAATCTCTTATTAATGTTGTAAAGCATATTATATGTGAATTTCTATTGATCTGAAATTATAATTCCTTTTTCTCTATTTATCTATCTTAATCACATTTTAATTTTGTTTATAAAACTTACTACTTTGGTCTCAAAGTGTTATATTGCATTTTGCTCAGTAAATATGGTTTTTACACTAATATCAATGTCTCCTATTCCCATTTCAGTATGCCATCAGTATGACCTCTTAGCCTGGCATTCAAGGCACTTGTCAACTCTCTTTCTCGCTTCCTCTCTCACTCTGCTTGCTCCTGTTGCACCAGACAAGATTGATGGTTTGTCCATTCGCAAATATGTTCTTTATTTTCCTAAAACTTTGCATTTGCACTTGCCTGTCACTGTTTTATAATCCTTGTCTTACTATAAATCTAGTCGTTTATCTTTTAAAAATTTTAAAATGAGAACCGCATCAAAAGTTTAACTAAATTAAGAAGTAAATGAGTATGTGTACTTCTTAGTTCTAGACTGTATGCTTCCTAAGAGCAAGGGTTTCCCTATTCTTTTTAAATAAAATAATATATTTAGTATAGATATATATTTATATTTTATAAGCTCTTAATTAATTTAGTTAAAATAAATATAACTACTTAGCTTAGTTTAAATTAATAATTTCAAGAATGGGTAAAATACATATAAACATAATTCTAGATATTTGATTTGATAGTATTTTGATTTTTCTATTTAACAGATTATATAAATCATGTGTCTTAATAAAATAAATTTATTACTTGACCAAAATGCTTAGTAATAAACATTATTCTTAAAAATTATAAAAAATAAGAAGTTTTCAAAAAGAATTTGATCATATTGCATTTATATACATAACTGATAGTTCTTATACCCGTATTGAAATGTATGTCAGATTGGACCGCACAGTTAGAATAAGATTGCCCAACATGTTAGTGAACGAAATAGAAGAACATATTGATTGAAAGCTGAAAGAAGTCAATTTTCTTTTTTTAAAAAAATTTTAGGCCCTGGTCGGTTGGCTCAGCGGTAGAGCGTCGGCCTAGCGTGCGGAGGACCCGGGTTCGATTCCCGGCCAGGGCACACAGGAAAAGCGCCCATTTGCTTCTCCACCCCTCCGCCGCGCTTTCCTCTCTGTCTCTCTCTTCCCCTCCCGCAGCCGAGGCTCCATTCGAGCAAAGATGGCCTGAGTGCTGGGGATGGCTCTGTGGCCTCTGCCTCAGGTGCTAGAGTGGCTCTGGTCGCAACATGGCGACGCCCAGGATGGGCAGAGCATCGCCCCCTGGTGGGCAGAGCGTTGCCCCATGGTGGGTGTGACGGGTGAATCCCGGTCGGGCGCATGCGGGAGTCTGTCTGACTGTCTCTCCCTGTTTCCAGCTTCAGAAAAATGAAAAAAAAAATTTTTTAAAGAATTTATTCATTCATTTTAGAGGGGGGAAGAGAGAGAGAGACAGAGAGAAAGAGAGAGAGAGAGAGAGAGAGATGGAGAGAGAAGAGAGAGTAGGGTAGGAGCAGAAAGTATTAACTCCCATATGTACCTTGATCAGGCAAGACCGGGGTTTTGAACCAGCGACTTCAGTGTTCCAAGTCAATGCTTTATTCATTGTGCCACCACAGGTCAGGCTTATTTTTCTTTTTAATCTGAATATCATAAGGTAGTTCAGATGTACATTTTAATTTAATATTCAAGTGTCTTCACAGGGTTTTTCCAATGGGTAACTGAATATTACATAATGCAAACTTATTTACTAAAGAATGTTGGAGAAAGAATTATATTCACTTTTATTTGCTAAATACTACTTGGTAAATATTCTCCTTTCTTTGTATATATGATTACTGATAATAATTCACAGTTGTAGAAAAGACAGAGATGTGGGTAGGTATGCAGTCAAGAGATTTAGTAAAAATGCTCTGGATTAATGTTAGATCTAATTTAAATCCAAGTTATTATTATCACATTATCCACTTAATATGCTTTAGGTTTTACATATGTAAGCAATGCTGAGGGAATATAGACAGAGGAGAACTGGGTTTTCACAGAGCAGAGAGGTATATTCTGAAGGTTATTACCTGTCGTCTCAAAAGAAGCTTTGGCTAATATACATGTAAAACAAGTTTTTAATTTTAAGCTTACAACAACAGGATTTAGGCAGAGAGTCAGGCTTTACCCAGTAAAACTATAGAGAACTATTACAGCATGTCTATTATATAAGAGCATACAAGATTATATTCTGATTTGTTTGAATAAAGAAAAATACAATTAATAAAGATGGAAGCAAATAAAGGCAGGTCTTTAGGTTTGTTAGACTGACAGCCAATGGAAGTAAAGAAGGAGAAATGGGAGTAATAGGAAAGGCTGTGAGCAGAGATGGATAAGGACAGGGGAACCAAAGATGGTGTCCTTGCCACACCTGTGAGGTCAATGGGGATAAATAAGCATACAGTGTCCTTAAATGGAAAATTGGCTTAGCAAAAATAAAATAAGAATTGGTGCTTTAACACATCCATAAGATTTTTGGTTCACACTTGCAGACAAGGAGAGGTGAGTCAAAAAGTATGTTTCAAAATCATATGCCATTTTGAAATTAGTTAATTTAACAAAATGCCATCATACTTTCTAAAATCAAATATTCAAGGCCATATATATATGTAAATATATACACATGTATATCTTACCAATTTATACACTTTGCCAAATTATATTTGTAGCATGCATTATGAAAATTAGAATATTAGCAATGAATTTCTTAATATATTCATACCAAATATTATTTTAAACTATTTCTTTTATAGAATTCTACTGTGATCTTTTAGTGATACATGTTCCATGAGGTCAAGGATCTTTGTCTTCTTCAGTTATTTAACGTGTGTAAATTACTTTAAATAACACACTCAATTTAGAGGTTTGAGATTTACACATGATCATGGCAGGAATAAAAAGTTCTGGACAATTTTTACTCATAGCATCTTTCCCTACTTCCAGCTTCAATGCCCTAGATCAGTGGTAGTCAACCTGGTCCCTACTGCCCACTAGTCGGTGTTCCAGCTTCATAGTGTGCGGTAGCGGAGCAACCAAAGCATAAATAAAAAGATAGATTTAACTATAGTAAGTTGTTTTATAAAGATGTATTCTGCCAAACAGCAAAGATCTAACATAAAGTACTTGGTAAGTAATTATTATTATATGCTTTAACTTGCTGTAACTCTGCTTTATAAATTTTATAAAGTAAAGTTACTTCCCTACTTTATAAATCACCATTCCTGGCCCTGGCCGGTTGGCTCAGCGGTAGAGCGTCGGCCTGGCGTGCGGGGGACCCGGGTTCGATTCCTGGCCAGGGCACATAGGAGAGGCGCCCATTTGCTTCTCCACCCCCCCTCCTTTCTCTCTGTCTCTCTCTTCCCCTCCCGCAGCCAAGGCTCCATTGGAGCAAAGATGGCCCGGGCACTGGGGATGGCTCCTTGGCCACTGCCCCAGGCGCTGGAGTGGCTCTGGTCGCAGCAAAGCGACGCCCCAGAGGGGCAGAGCATCACCCCCTGGTGGGCAGAGCATTGCCCCTGGTGGGCGTGCCGGTGGATCCCGGTCAGGCGCATGCGGGAGTCTGTCTGACTGTCTCTCCCCGTTTCCAGCTTCAGAAAAATACAAAAAAATAAAAATAAATAAATAAATAAATAAATAAATAAATAAATAAATAAATCACCATTCCTGTGGAACCGGTGGGTGGTTAGAAAATTTTCCTATTAACAGAGATACAAAAGTGGGTGATAGGTATAAATAATTTTATTTTTTTAATGGGGCGACATCAATAAATCAGGATACATATATTCAAAGATAAGAAGTCCAGGTTATCTTGTCGTTCAATTATGTTGCATACCCAGGTGATAGGTATAAAAAGGTTGACTACCCCACCCTAGATAGTACTATTTGCAGAAAAAATGAATTCAGCAAACATTTCACTTGGGAAAGAAAGGCAGTTAATTCTCTGAATGGAACAGTATATTTTATGTCACTATTACATTTTATTTTTGGTGTCACTATTGACTTTTCAATTTATTAAGTATTTCAAAAATCAAGTTAATAAAATACTTTCTGTTTAACACCCTGTTGGATGTTTGGGATCATATTTTTAGCCATGTTTTATACTCGGAAATCCAACAGACTCTTTATTCTCCATTTTCTATCTCTCCTTTTAAGGTTTTAAAATGCTGAATTATTTTATGCCTACTATCTGCTAGCCAAAAAATTGAATCTATTCTTGTCTACCAGCCTTTTGTCACTCCGTAGTTCATGTTAGTAGCTGCTTATCCTCTTTTCTCTTTCATATTTCTGACCTTTTTTTCTTTTCATATGTTGCCTATCATTAGGAGACACAGTGATGTTAAGTTTGTAAAAAAATAATAATAAAAAAGAGGAAAAAAAGAAAAAATCTTTACAATGTAAAAGTCACTTTCTAGCAGCAATCGAATTACAGAAAAAAGAAAAGGTTGAATTCTGACAGGATTAACTTTCTGACTTGCTGAGTTTATGAGTCCTGTAAAGAATACCAATAAGAGAAAAAGTAGAAAATAGGAGATGGTATTATAAATCTTACCCGTAGACATTTTCACCAAGAGTTGGGAAATAAAATCAAGTTCTGGATACCATTAATGGTTAGTATGTCACAAAAAAGAATCAGTTTGCCATCTGCTTCTCTGTTCGAGATGAATAGAAACACTGGAAGTGGAGCTCTGTGTGAAACAATTACGTGATCTGCAGCGGAATAATGTTCACCCCTCTCCCCTCTGACATCTGTGCATTATACTAAATGCAAGTGGAATGAGCTATCGATAGGCATTTGAAAACTGTTGAGGTAATTATCTAGTATAGGACCAGTAACAGTCTACTGAGGATTAAAATTAAAAGACTAGGACTAGACCATGGTATATAGTGATTATCTTCATGAAACCAAAAGTGCAGCCTCAGAGTCAGTCCTGTAAGCCACAGAAACCATATTATTTCATGTTATGCCCAAAGTTGAGTATCAAACAGGCCCTAAGTTATGCTCATTAGAGGGCTGGAGTGTTTGATATGATACTGGAGTACCATGACACAATTGGAAAATAAAAGTTGTTATAGTTATCAAAAGTCTTATACTATCATGGTTTCCGCAAGAGTGCTTAGCTACTGATTCTATCAATTGGATGTCCTTTCTAAAATATACAACCACGTAATTAATTTTAAAACTCCTTGAAAACTTGATGAAATATGAAATTTCTTTCTGGGAACAATAAAAAACTCAAATCAAAATTTTAGCTTGCGTAATGGTAGCTTTGGTTATGGTCAGAGGCTATATGATTAATGCAACTTAAAGCTTTGTTCCAGGAACTGACAAACCTGAACAGGCCTACAGGACTTAACAAGATCTACAAGTGATCCACTCTCATGCCGAAGATCGTCATCAAAGCCTTTGCATTCCAAGAACAGAACCAACCCTGACTATGATCCAATTACCTTTGACTATGACCTGATTAACTCTTCCTTGAAATCTCATAACCCTTACCTACCCCTTTTTCCCCCTTATAAAAAGGTCAGCTGGGGAAAGGGAGTTGAAATGATTTGGGAATGCAACCTCCATCTCCCCAAATTGCCTGCCATCAGAATAAAGTATCCAAAAAGACTGAATTTCTGTCTTTTATGTGCTGACAAGACAGAATGAACTCTATTACATTTTCTGATTTCAGGACTATATTACCTATGCACAGATAATAACATTTTCCACATAATTACAGGGAGTGAACGAACCCCCTGATATCTGCGAGAGGACATCTTAATTTAAATATTCCAAGACTTACCTGCATTGCCTAATGGTTTTCTATATTTATTAAATAATATTTATAAGAACAAATTCATGATTTTATAAAAGTTGAAGAACTACATAGTTCCTAAATGTACTACATTACGATATATATTAGGGTGTATCCAAAGAGTGGAATTTATTTCACCTTTAAAGTTAAAATATTTTGTTTAATATGCTTAACTACATAGATGTTTATATTACTAACCACAAAGACAAGTTTCAAAATGTGGATACTATTTAAACTTTTTATTGTTGTAAAAAAATGTATAAATATATATAAAATGAAAGTCCCAGAAAAGTATATTCCAACAGCTTCAAAATTATTTTTATATTTGGATTATCAAACTTTCTAATCTAATTTTTCAAATTTATTGTACTGTGTATAGTAAATATGCCCTTATTGAAGATCAGCCTATATTAATGACATACATTTAAACTGCAGATATTTCTGAGAAGCATAATGCATCACATAGCTACTATACAGTATATGAATCATAAATTGTTGCATGAAAGATGGAACTAATTTAAGAAGAAATGCAAATATGAATAGTAGAAAAGTTACAGATGTGGAAACCTTCATCCCATGCCCAACCACTAACACAAAGGAGAGAGTGATATGCAAATTCCCTTGAAACATGTTAAAAATTCACATTCATATCCTGGAAAGCACTGTCCTCCAAAGTGGATCTTATCTGCATCCAAAAAGATTTAAAACTGTTGGACTCTGGAGTTCAGAACTATTGCTATTGGATTATCAGTGGGAAAAATGGATCATATTACAGGAATCTCCCAAAGAGTAGGAGAAGAAAAATAGAAATGGGCTTGACAAAATAAGTCAAAAAGCAATTTTTTAGTATATAAGTACCAGAGATTTAGGCAGCTTGACATTTTCACTGATTTGAGCCAGTTCCTTAGGCAGAACTGTCAGATAAATTACACTGGGGAAAAAATATTTTTTAAGAGATAAAATGTTTACTAAATTATTCCATTTACCCATATATGTCACAATCTTAAATAAAACTAAAAAATAAATATTATATATATAATGACTTGTAATTTTGAAGCAGTTTTCACTTTTAATTATTTTTTTATTTTTATTGCCAAAGTTAAATAATATCACTGTTGACAAAGGAGGAGGTTGAGGCATTAGAAATTTATCTGAATTGATTTAAGCCATCTGAGTTCCAACAGAGCTGGGACTCACACCATAGAATTCTCAATCTAATTGCCCCATTTAATCCATGTACCACGCTGACTTTTATGACGATATAAACCTGTAAAGAGAAAAATGATTTATAGCTAGGCATTCATTTTGAGAATGATTTATTTCATTAATGTAAATGATTTTTTTTTAATGTAAATGATTTTATATATCTGCTCCATTAGGCATCATAATGACTTTCATTACTTAATGCACTTGCATTTTGAAGTAGAATGGGTAATATCTTCTTTTTTCTGTGGGTAATTTACTGCCAAGAGGGGGATTTTTCTCATAATATAGTATTAACTCTCTTAATTAAATGTTCTCTGACAACACTAGTAATAAAAATATAGTTTTCCTTTAGTAAACTGAATTTGTAACCTAGGAATAGTCCTGGTGTTTTAAAGTCTGAAAAAAACCTAAGAAATAATAAACATTTTTTTGTTGTTGTTTTGGTTGTTTTTTTAGTAAAACTTTACATTCTAAATACTGGTATCCACCAGGCTTTTTTTTTTTAAACCTATCTTTTTACTATATTTTATCTTTTAAAAAATTGAAGCAGTATATTTTTATTTTTGTTTTTTTTATTTTAATTTAATTTGTGTGTGTGTGTGTGAGAGAAAGAGAGGCAGAGAGAGAGAAACAGAGACAGATAAAAACTGACAGGGAGAAAGATAAGCACCAACTTATAGTTGCATCACCTTAGTTGTTTATTGATTGCTTCCTCATATGTACCTCAATTGGGGGGCTCCAGCTGAGCCAGTGACCCCTTGCTCAAGCCAACTACCTTAGGCTCAAGCCAAAAGCTGTGGACTTCATGCCAGTGACCTCTAGACTCAAGCCAGCAACCACGGGGTCATGTCTCTGATCCCACACTCAAGCCAGTGAACTTGTGCGCAAACTGATGAGACTGTGCTCAGGCCAGATGAGCCCGTGCTCAAGCTGGCAACTGCAGGGTCTCTCAAACCTGGGTCCTCAGCATCTCACGCCCACACTCTATTCACTATGCCACCACCTAGTATATTTTTAATTGAACTGACTTTTCCTTGTAAGTATTCACAGGTTTCCCCACATAAATGTAAAATACTGTCCTAAGAAGGAAGACTCTATTTCCAGATCTTAACTAGGTCATCATCCAGTGCTCAGTCTTCCAAATCTTGACATTTTTGGCACCTCGCTGGATCCCTTAAGATGGTGTGCATGGGTTTCGGTATAAATCAAGTAACAAACACAATTTTATATTAGTACATACGTGTATACACATACAAATGTACAACTTCATAGTTCTAAAGGTACAATGATTCTCTATGACTAAACAATAGAAATTGGTGAATATCTTTTTTAAAAGTTACAGAGATAATCTTTGCAATGGATTATCCCACCAGATAAACATAATTAGCCCACATGTCCCTCTATTGGTCTACTGAGAACGTCAATTGAATAAGTAAACCATTGAGCATTATTATAATATTAAGTTAACCTATATAATATAAAAGCAACTACAATGGTCAAATAGACTTTTTCCGCATGGTCAAAACAAAAACATTCCTGAGGCAAACCTAAGAATGTTCAGACATAATCAAAAGCCAATTTTAAAATTTTATTTGTTTAAAAATTTGTAAAATCAAGGCAATCTATTTGTGCTGTCTATGTAAATATGAGGGAAGAAGAGCAATATTGCATATATATGGAATCCCCCATAACAACCAATAAAACCATATATAGGTTTGAAAACTTTACTTGTATAATACTTTAAGTTAGAAATTAATAGCTCACATAACATTTAGGTGAAGATGGGTTGTGGTATATTGTCTACCTGAGTTCAAAGTCAACAAAGTTTTCATTTTAAAGTGCATTGATCATTCCCTTCTAAATGTGTATGGAACATAAACGGTAACTGAATATACAAAGTCTTTGGGATTTAAACAGACTTTTCTTGAATCTTCTGTCTCATTCTCTGGAGTGGTTCAGGTGGGCCTCCACAATATGTTTACTGATCTTCAGACTGATTGATTTTTGGTTATTCAAGTTACTGAATTACAGCCACTCCTGAGCTCCTAATCTGATTTCCATCTCAGATTTAGAGCTCCTGACTCTTTTTATATCAACTCTATTTACTTAAAATTTCCAAAATAAACAAATAAAAACGTTCATAAAAGATAGTATAACATTTATCTATCCAGGAAAATGGATGGAGGTTACATGTCAGAAAATCAGTCAATATTAATTATTAGATATGTTACTGGTTAAAATTCTTTTGACCGTTTTATGACTGACCTGCCTGTATTTCTGTTCTTAGGAACTTTTCTTCCACCATACAACTCTGATTCTCTTCACACATTCTGCTGCCTGTCTCCTCCGCACTCCCCATATCCTTCCTTTGCTCTCTCCAGTTGGACTATGTCTTTAGTTCATCAAGGGGCCACCATCAACATGGCTCGCCTAAAGGTAAGCTTTCTTAAAAACTTGTCCCAAATATTAAAGTTATCACTTTATTCCTTGCTAGAAGCAGATGGTGTTCATTAATATAAAAGACTATCTGTATTGAGCAAATATATACACATAATCATAATTTATAAAAAATAGTTACTGAATATGTATATCATGAAATTATAACATTTAAGAAAAGAAAATAATAAAAGTAATAATGATGGCTACTCAAATATACTTCTCATATTTAACTGTGATAAGCACTTTAATTACATTTAAAATTTTTTATTGCAATTCCAGGAGACTATATATTCCCTGTTATATAAACATATAAATGTTTGCATATATATGTATATATTTATTGTATTAATTATCAGTGTATTTGGTTCAGATCATATTGAAAACTAGTATTGAACTATTATAAACCCAAACATCTCAGTGTACATCCTGTACTCTTAACAACTTAAATGCTATTTTTATTAAGAGATAAAATCTCAGACATAAAGGACCAAATGATTTTCTTAGGACTGTATGCACAAATAGCTAAAAAAAATAAAATCAATTTGCAACTAAAATAATTAAGAAAAATTGCTTCAGTTGAGTTATTTTTAATTTTTTTTCTGAACAATTAAAATACTGGTTAAATAGGCCTTTTCTAGATATGTATTTTTGTGCAGATAGACAAGCAGATATACAGATATATATTTTTTATTACTTCTGCAATTTTGAAGAAGACAAACTGATAATATACTTGTTTCTAATAAGCCAAAAGTGAGAATAGCAGAAACAGAAAAAGAAATAGTAGAATTACAAACTGCCTATGTTGGGTATTCCCATAAGTGATGACTGCATTATTTATTCTTGCAGCTATTGTCAATTATTTTTGACTTCTGGTATTTATTTATACCTGTGTTTCAATCTAGGTGGACAGTTGACAACTATTTTAAAATTGACATGTTGACATATATTGCATAAATTTCAAAGTTGCGTGTTCACAGAATTTTCTTATCAAATATCAACTCAATACTTCAAATACTGTATAATATAATCTATAAAATAATAATTATCACCATGATTGCAAAGTGTCACTTCAATTAATACAAAAATGTTCTTCCTTTAATGTAGAAAAAAATATTGTCAATATAGAATCATAGTACTTTTTTTTTTTAATTTAAGGGAAGAGAAAGAAAAATAATGAGAGAGAGAGAGATTACTGTCATACTAATTCAAGTAAAAAACTTTGGATTGATCTAAGAAATTGTTCTTTCCAATGAGGATATATGTCAGTATGCAATTAATAAATTTGTTTATTATTACAATTTTAGTAGAAATAAACAAAAAACATATATTGCTTAAACACAAAACTTATACTGCTTACATTATGAGACAATGAAGATAAAATATATAAAAGATAGAGTTTAACAGTAAGTAGGCTATAACCTGATAAAATTTCCATTTTAGTTTATGTTTTTATTTTTTATTTTTTTTAAGTAGTAGGAGGAATGTTAGTGAGACAGACTCTCACATGCATCTCAGCTGTGATCCACCTGGCAACACCCCCAATCTGGGGCTGATGCTCAAATTAACTGATCTATTTTTAGTGACTGAAGCTGATGCTCTTGGGAAAACCAAGCCATCCTCAGTGCACCAGCAAGACTGACGATCTAAGAGAGCCACTGGCTGCAGGAGGGAAAGATGGAGAGAAGATTCTGAAGTAGAGAAGAGCCAGAAGGAAGGGAAGATAAGCAGATGGCCACTATTTCTGTGTTATCTGACTGGGAATCAAGCCTGGGACACCCTTACGCTGAATCAACACTCTATCTATTGAGCCAAACATCCAGGGCTACCTTTTAAAAAATGCATATATGCATTTAGGCTATAACTTCACTGAGACTGTGAATGAATAATGAAAATATTCTTATAAGTT
Organism: Saccopteryx bilineata; assembly: GCF_036850765.1. NCBI lineage: Eukaryota > Metazoa > Chordata > Mammalia > Chiroptera > Emballonuridae > Saccopteryx > Saccopteryx bilineata. The sequence goes on from NC_089490.1 coordinate 288,859,549, forward strand.
TTTTAAATTTATTAATATGCAAAGTTGATGAAGAAATGCAAATGGCTTTTATAAGCATATGTTTTTCCAGGTGTATTTATATTTTTATTAAATATTTTGATCTTTAAATGGCAGTGAAATACATTTGTGTAATGTTTAAGAAAAGGTACAAAGATAACATCTTTGTTCCTTTTTAATTTTTTTTGTGAGAGAGAGAGTGAGTGAGTGAGGGAAAGACAGGGACAGACAAACAGGAAGGGAGAGAATTGAGAAGCATCAATTCTTTGTTGTGGTACCTTAGTTGTTCATTGATTGCTTTTTCATGTTTACCTTGACTAGAGTTGGGGGGGGTCTCCAGCCAAGCCAGTAACAACCCCTTGCTTAAGCCAGCGACTCTGGCCTCAAACCAGCAACCTTGGGCTTCAAGCCAGCAACCATGGGGTCATGCCTATGATCCCATGTTCAATCCGGTAACCCTGTGCTCCAGCTGGTGACCTCTGGTTTCAAACTTGGATCCTCAGCATTCCGGGCCAACACTCTATCCACTGCACTACTGCCTGGTCAGGAGACATATTTTTTCCTTTAAAAAGCTTTTCTCATAAGTAGTCTCAATTGATTAAAATTATCTTTAAAAGTCAAAACACTGGAATTTAAAAAGCTCTTTTATTTTTTGCTTCACCCACTCCTAAGGTAGATGTCTTAGGGAAGCTGAAGAATATAATGCCAGAAAACCTTGACTGCTTTCTTACTTAGCTTGTGCTGCTGTAACAGAATATCATAAAGTTGGTGATTTAAACAACAGACATTTTTCACAGCTTTGGCAGCTAAGAAATCCAAAATCAAGAATTATGCAGAGTCAGTTTTTAGAGACGGCCCTCTTCCTGGCTTGAAACAAAAGCCTTCTCACAGTATCTTTTTTTTTTTTTTTTGTATTTTTTTTGTATTTTTCTGAAGCTGGAAACGGGGAGAGACAGTCAGACTCCCGCATGCGCCCGACCGGGATCCATCCGGCACGCCCACCAGGGGGCGATGCTCTGCCCACCAGGGGGCGATGCTCTGTCGCGACCAGAGCCACTCTAGCGCCTGGGGCAGAGGCCAAGGAGCCATCCCCAGTGCCCGGGCCATCTTTGCTCCAATGGAGCCTCGGCTGCGGGAGGGGAAGAGAGAGACAGAAAGGTAGGAGAGGGGGAGGGGTGGAGAAGCAGATGCACTTCTCCTATGTGCCCTGGCCGGGAATCAAACCAGGGACATCTGCACGCCAGGCCCACGCTTTACCACTGAGCCAACCGGCCAGGACCTCTCACAGTATCTTGATGGGCAAAGCACTGGCACTAATCTCTTTCTCTTCTTAGAAGGGCACTGATATCAATAGGAATACCCCACTGTCAAAACCTCATCTAAACCTTGTTATCTTCCAAAGGCTTCACCTCCAAACACCATCACAGGGTTTTAGGGCGTTGTCACTTGAAATTTGAAGGATGCACTTAGTAGGCAATTACTGCATTTATATGTCTATTATACCTGTATGTTGTTTGATAATCTTTCAGTGAAGTAGGAATCTCATAGATCTAAAGCTTTAAAAAGATACATATTTGGGAAACTGAAGGTTGTATGGTAATTTAGACAAAATGTATTGAGTAGAAATAGCAACAGTACCTGCATCTTCTTTATCTAATCAAACAAACCTAATTATCTATTATTAGATAAAATAAATTGAACAAAGGAAAATAGATATTATATAGTAAATGCCTCATATTCTGCCAGCTATCATATTATTTTTATTAGATGATGTTTGTAAACAATGACTTATTCTACAGCTTTACAGACACTTTTTTTCCTAAGGGCTTCCTCACCTCTTTTTCTTCTCCCACTGGGCTATAATAAGGTTTTTGGGTAGCAGTAAAGCAGGTGTTGAAGTTGATAATAGGAAAGATATTTAACACAGTCTAGTTTTAAAAGGTATGAGTATATGGCTTTATGTAAAAATGTATTGCATGCACCAGAATAAATAAAATATATAGCTTTGTTTTATTTTGTCTTCATGATATTATCCACTATAGGTTAGAGGGGTTGGGAAAGAAGAGAAAAGGAGAGAAACAAGAGAAGCCCAAGTGTCCTCAATAGGACAAGTGGAAAGAAAAGACTATTTTTTAATGAATGGTGTAGCCCAAGGGGTTAAAATAGTAACCAAAAAGATTTCAAGGTGAATCATGTACAAGGAGATATGATACACAATCTAGTTGTGTGTAACTCTTGAGAAATCACTTCCCTAGCTCATGGTAGAGTTGTGAAGAGCTGGTGGTGGTTGGGATTCCACAGGGAAGATTTTCCATGAGACATTTTACAACAGGAAATCGGGAAGCTTACATTAGCAGAGGAATACTAAGGTGAGAATAGTAAGTGTTGAAGGTTGGATGGATCAAACAATGGAAGAGCTATAATATGACCATGAGGTGGGAAGAAATCTAACTCAGACCTCTTGCTACTTAGAAGAGTGCTAGTCATATAGTCACTACTCAAATTGGTTAAAAAGTGAATGAATGAATGGTGTCAGAAAACTTTCTAAACAAATAATTCATCAATTTTACCTTATCATCATGCAATTTCTATATAATACTTTTTTAAAAATTGGTCTGTGGTAAGATGGCTCTGTTATGAATGTAACGATAGAGTGTAATTTGAACATGAGTATATTTGGGGCAAAGGCAGAAGAAATTAGGTCAATAACAAAATTCAAGACTTTTGCTTGCATTGATGTTATTGTAAACCCTCAGCAAGGAGAAAAAGCAAAATACAAAAAGAAATCATTTACTCCCTAAATATAAACATATTAAGCTACATTTCAAACTAAACTGTCAACTAATGATGGAACTGACTCTCTTTCTTCAATGAGTTTACTCAACTTTAAAATTCAAATATCTGTATTTACATCACAATAACTAAGCGTTTAAGTTTGTTTGTTTGTTTGTATTTTTCTTAAGTTGGAAATGGGGAAGCAGTCAGATAGACTCCCGCATGCACCTGACCAGGATCCACCCGGCATGCCCACCAGGGGGCGATGCTCTGCCCATCTGGGGCATTGCTCTGCCACAATCAGAGCCATCCTAGCACCTGAGGCAGAGGCTACAGAGCCAACCTCAACGCCCGGGTAAACTTTGCTCCAATGGAGCCTTGGCTGCGGGAGGGGAAGGGAGAGACAGAGAGGAAGGAGAGGGGGAGGGGTGCAGAAGCAGATGGGCATTTCTCCTGTGTGCCCTGGCCTGGAATCGAACCCGGGACTCCCGCATGCCAGGCCAACACTCTACCACTGAGCCAACCGGCCAGGGCCTAGCATTTAAGTTTTTAATATATTAATATGTATATTTCTCACTCCAGGGTAATAGATATGGTCAGTGACAAATTTTCTAAGAGTATGAGCATACAAAATTTTGATCATGCAAATCTTGTTTTTTTTCTTACTGATAGGTGATAACTTGAAAAAAAGTGAAGCTCAAGATTTAATCTCTTCAGTATCTACAGCAGTGCGTATTGCTGATAATGCTTCTGTTCTAGGAAAATTATGCCATTTTTAGTACTTCAGTGGTGCATTTGGTTTGTAATTACAAAATGTTTCTGAACCAGTTTTAGAAAATAATTTAAGGGGGCTTAATATTAAGCTCTTTTGTTTGCTTGTTTGTATATTTCTTTTATTTTGTTTTTAATCACACAGAGAAATCTTTTATTCTTCCAATGGCTTCTCATTTCTTCTGCACTACCTTTATTCCAGGCACCTAGCAATCTAATTGATCTAATTATGTCCATTCATAATATGTAAAGGGCAGGCGGGAGTGCTGGAGAGCTGTGTTGTTGGCAGAAGAAAAAGAGACTTAGTAACAGCCAAAAACAAAAGCTAGAGCCAAGAGGAGAAGCAATATCTGCAAGATATATATATTTAAGTTTGTTGTCTATTGTATATTATATTCTTTCATTCTGTATTTTCACAAATATTTGATAACATACATATTAGTTGCTTACAGTTTCACTATTAAATTTATATTGTTTGAAATGAAATATATTGCTAAAATTTGACCTCAGGGCATGTACTCAGTGACAGGAGAGAATGCCCCAGGAACCTTATCGCATTTGGGGTTAGAGTTGTTTTCCACATGTAGTGTGTAATCAGAGCTTTCCTAATCCTCTTATCTCTGTTTGGCTAATGGTGTGTATGTATGTTTTAATGTTCATATCAGGCAAACACAGGAGTTCACTCCTCTCTAAGAGAGGAGGTTACACCAAGGTATTTTTGTTATTCTAGAATACATAAAGTTTTTTCACATAATTAAAGGTTCATAGATATTTGGAATAGTTATATTATGACTTTCACAGCTAGAATCAACAAATGAAAATTGTGTTAAATGGTATGGGTTCTTCTGAATCTGAATCTAACACTCTTTTCATGTAACACACTATACCTATGAAAACAAATATTTTTATCAATGAGACAGATTAAAACATATTTTCCGTACAAATACGCATTGAGGTCAGCCTTCTATTTCTCTATGAATTGTCACCAGAAATATGAAGTTAATTATAATCAAACATTCATATTGATACAACATTAAAAAGTAAAATATAACTCCTTTAGCTTTTTGTTTTTATAAAAACATGTTAAAACGAATTGTTTTATATTTGTGAAGAACCAAATACATGGTCATTATTAATCATGTAATTTTATACATACATGAACTTATACTTTAGTGTAAGGCTTTGATCAGAACTTTTATTAACATGGTAGTTAATCTGTATGAACATTAATTTTTTATAAGCATCTCAGTGCTACATAAATTAGGTAAATTAGCTGGTTACTAAATGCAATTATGTTTATTTTAGATATCTTTATTATATGCGGCTTAAGTGTCTGTCTCTGATAGCTTATTGGTTGCTTGCGTAAATGTACTAGCCAATGGGGTGAAGTTGCCACGGCATTCAAATAGTCCCGCCTTCTGGCATGCCACCTCACAAATTGAGGTTAAAGATTGGAGCAATTATTATGCTGTTAAGAAATCTTAACACCAGAAGGGGTCTTTGCAATGGTACAAGACTAGAGGTTCTCCAATTGAAAAATAATGTCATAATAGCTAAGTCTTTGACTGGCTCCTCTAAAGGTGAAATATATGTCATTCCAAGAATTGATTTGGCTCCATCTCAAACAGGGTTGCCGTTTCAATTAAGACGTAGACAATTTCCTGTAAAACTTGCCTTTGCTATGACCATCAATAAGTCTCAGGGCCAAACGCTTAAGCGTGTTGGCATTTTTTTACCTGAGCCTGCATTTGGACACGGTCAACTTTATGTTGCCTGTTCAAGAGTTCATGAAAGAATGGACATAAAATTAAAAATAATTGATGGTCCTCTGCAAGGCTGAGCTTAAAAATGATGGAAAGGTCTACACAAGAAATGTTGTGTACAAAGAGATCTTTGACATGTGAATTAACATTTTATTATTTAAATCACCTTTATTTATTGAGCTAGCGGTGGCTCTTAAGAAATATACCGCCAGTGGTTTCCTTCATTGCACTCTAAGCAATTAAGCAAGTAGAAGGGGGAAACCCCATGGGGCAGTAAGCAAAGGGGCGTCCTCGCCACCTGCCCTGGGTAATTCAGTTTGAATTAGCAGACACCTTTGCACAAATCATTTTAATTACAATTTGTAATATCTAGAATCGCAGTCATTTCGTATGACTGCCGGGCTTTCTAGTATAGAATAGCAAGTTCCAGGCAGCTATCGCAAAAGGAATCAAAATAGCAAGAAGGTATTGGAAAAAGGTGTTGGATACAGCAAAGAAAATGGTGAAAAAATATAGAAAAAGAATTTGAGATTGTAGATAGGTGCCAGTCATTAAAGGGCCTTATATGAGATGCTAAGGCTATGTCCATTATTTTTAAAGATTTGGAAAAACTCTGGAGGATTTTAAAGATAGAGTAAGATATGATATGATCTGTATTCCTAACACAGAGTTTAGGATTCCTTTGAGCAGTGACTTGTAAGACAAATTTGAAATCAGTGAAGAGAAAAAGCTCTCACAAATAACTGATCCAGAGATAATGCTAGTTTTAGGTCAGGGTTGTTGCCATACAAGTGGAGGGAAAAAAATATCCTTTCAAATGGTCAGGGTTTGAGATAAACAGAAATTAACCTTTAAATTGATTGAATCATTAAAGATAATATATTGGCCAATAATTTACCCCTAGAAGTATGATGAGACCGTAACAAATAAGCAGAACTCAGGCACAACCTTTCTCCTTTTTCTTATTCTTCTTTTCCAAGTGAGAAGAAAGGAGATAGAACAGGCTCCTGGATGTCCTTCAACTGGGATCCACCTGGCAACCCCCATCTTGGGCCATGCTCACAACTGAGCTATTTTTAGTGCCTGAGGTGGAGATTCCATCGAGTCATCCTCAGAGCTTGAAGCAATCAAACCATGACAGTGGAAGAGGAAGAGTGAGGGGAGAAAGAGGAATAGAAAAGTAGATTTTCACTTCTCCTGTGTGCCCTAATTGGGAATTGATCCCAGGACATCCACACACTGGTCCAACACTTTACCACTGAGCCAACCTGCCAGGGCCAGGGTACAACTTTGGAAATGTTTCTTACCTGTTTCCCTAATGCTGTCTCCTTAGTAAGTATATAGTGCACTCCCAGAGTGAATTTGTAGGTTTCTGTTTGGACTAGAACAGCAACTCAGTATCAAGAACATATTGATGTTCTTTGATTACTTCAATCCTGTAGCTTTTCTGTCCAAACTTTTAAGTTTATCATAAACCGGCTTCCCTTATGTAGAAAGATCTACATGTAATGGGTATTCATTGGTTCAAAAAAATAGAATATGCAGTGGTGGATACAGAGTTTTAAACAACTTAGTGGATCTACAGTATTTCAACAAAACCACTAATGACTCAAGTTTCTCTATGTATACTGGTATGAATAGTACAAGCTCTAGTCTAAAATGAGCTTTCCTGGTGGAATAAAACAGCTTCCAATACAGTGAGGATAAAATGTTTCCTTACTTGCATCCATCATCAGGGAGAGCTGGCACAAACATAAAAAGTTGTTATGAGCTTTTACTCTTATTGAATTAGTTGAGCTAAATGTTTCACAGCTGCAGAGCAGAGGTATGTTACCCTGCACTTTCTCTCTTGCTCTTCTCCATTGCCAGTTTATATCCTTCAACACCATACTTCCTGTGCCAAATGTCTAATGTGATGTCCTCAGTTTTCAGTAGTACTTAATAAAGTCCTATTTAATTTCTCATTTAACTACTGACACGTGTCTTAGCTCCTCAAACCATAACAAATGAGAGTAAATGGTTCCCTAAATTCTTAACACTAAAAGCTCACATTTGCTCTGTTTAATTTAGTGGGCACATAATACCAGATGTGACCTGTTAGAACTGGAAATTTATATTATGCTGCACTGCTAATCTACCAAACTTTGCGGGAAATTTTGTGAAGCTTAATTAGTAAGTATTACCTGACTCACTAATAAGGAAAAATAATTTTGAGAAAATACTTGTTAAGGGTTAGAAAATTGTATGTTCATGATTCATAATGTGTTTTTCCAACCATGCCTTGTGCAAAAACATGCTTAGCATTTACATTTTAATATCTTTAGTTTGGGTCCTGAATATAATCATCCTGGCATGGAATTGCTGTAACACGTACAGGTAAAAGCACTGGGTACAGAGATAAAAATCAGTTGCTATTCAGAAGCTATTGAAATTCAAGACAAAATGCATTAATGTATTGGAAGGGAATCAGCTGAAGGACTTTTTTTTCATTTTTAAAATTCATATTTTTTCTTTGATAAATATAGATCACATATATTATTATAGTCTACCCCAAAACCATTTCATTGCAAATATTTATGCAGTATTTTTTGGTTTGGTTAATGATGAATGTCTTGGAAGGCTACCATTAACTGAAGAAGCAGTATCATAACTCAACTACAGTAGACATATATAGCAAAAGTAGTTTTGATAAGTAAAATCATATAGTTTATATAGAGTTAGAGAAAAATAAACTTTTGGTTCAGATGGGCATAAATAAAGAAGTAAGATTTAAATCACCCAAAATGCCCCACAAATATAAGTTCAAAAAACAAAATATGGATTATTTTATAAATACTAGCACTCAAAATACCTTTTCTTGTGTGTATTTTGCTATTGAATGCCACTGAATAGCATTTCCTCTTTTGAGTCACTAGTCTTTTCTTAAGAATAAAATAAGTAGCAACAAAATTTTGAAAGTTAAATTATGCTTGGAGAACTATGTCACATTTGATCCAAGTTTCTTAGTGTTGAGTTCCTACTTAGAGCATGAAGATTGTCTTTATAGGTCACAAAATATAATGATTCATATATGCCTACATTTATTGCCTGATGTCTAACTTTTACTTGAAGTAACTTTTAAAATTAGTTAAATATAATGGAATGGATGCTACTTGCTTCTATCTCATAAATTCATCTATTGTTTTATAGATGTGACTGTTTAGTATCATATTGAAATAAAAAAACACTTAGCAATTTAAAAGTAAATACCATAGGAAGTCAGAGAAACAAAAACAGTTCTCTAGATACTAGGAAAAATAAGTCATAGAGGGTTACAGAATTGTAGTAAAAGATTCACAGTAGTCTTGAGAAAACAAAAATAACTATTTTGCTGCATTTTAATAAAAATGCTAAACCATGGCAAAATAAAACTGATAGAGATCAAACTCTAGGACAAAATGTATTTTTTTGGTAAAATTAATGTTCAGTTACTCTGTTTATTGGCAAAGGGGGGTAAATATAATCAGTAAATATGGAACTAGCACCTTAATTATTTCTAGCCAGGAAGACAACAAATGTTTCCAAAATTTTCATATCTGAAGGAACGAAATTACTATAAATCACACAAATCATGATCTACGTCTGGATTACTCATTGGACAAGAAACAAATCATTGCTGTGATTAAATGACTCATTAACCTGTGTAATAAAATAACAGTGACAACTGTGAAATAACAGAAATTTTACTGAAATCAATGATAAAAGGTCTGTGCTTAAAGAATATGTGTTCCATTTATCAGCAGGGCAGCATTATGTCTCTGCTCTTCATTTACTTCCTTAATAATGTACTGGCAATGATAATACACCTTTCAAGGGATTATTGTGAGGCTGTAAATGGCAGAATGTGTCTGATATGTTTGGTAAATTGTGAAGCCCCATTAAATCTTTAGAAATGCTAATTTTACCACTAATGCAATATACAGTGCTGGTGAAGACATATATCTGGATAAAGAAAAAAGAAGGGTAAACTCATAGAAGAGTTGAGGCATAATTTGTGGCAAACAATATTCAAATAAATTGATTATCCTTAACTGGGGAATTTTAAAGCATATATTATACCAAATATTTCTTTAGAAAGTCTAAACATAGCCAAATTTCTTTGTCCCTTTTAAATTATTTATTTTCAAAAGATCTTTTATTATCTTTCTCTGAAACTGAAATATCTGAAAGTATAGAGTCAACTCAAAACATTTTTCTTAGTATACCTTATTTGTATGTAGTTTTAGCTAATACAATGTTTTTAAAATTTATCTGTCACAGTCTTTTGTACTTATTAAGCAATAATACAATATAACATGAATAGAACAAAATATATACTACATATATCTCATAGAATAATTATTGTGAGATAGACAAAAACATTAAGGGCTATACATATTTTTGAAACTAAGCCATCTGAGACAATCAGTATGACTGGATCTTATGAATATCATGCTAAGCAAAACAAGTTGGACAGAAAAAGTTAAGAACAATATGATATAAAACGGAAAACAACAACAGAACAAATAGAAAAGAACAAACTAAAAAAACTCATGAACACAGACAACAGTATAGTGATTACCAGAGGGAAATGGGCTAAGGGGTAGAAAAGGGTAAAGGGTGTCAATTATATGGACGGAAGATGATTTGACTTTGGTTGGTGTGTACACTTGAATATACAGATGATGTAGCATAGAGTTGTACACTTGAAACCTATATAATGTTATTAAGCAATGTCAGCCCAATAAACTTAATAAATAATATCATAAAAATTTAAACAATTTTTAAAATTTCTAAGTCTAATACATATATTTATATGTATAACAATGTAGTTACATCTTATTAAATTAAATTAAGCATCCCTTATTGTTTAAACAATTCATGTACTTGTCCTGTAATTTTAAAAATGTGCATAAGAATGCATAAATGACACAAAGCTCTTTTTATGTAAACAGAGTAATTAATATTGAAATCTGAAGTTCTTTTAACTGTCAAAGGAAATATGCTTTTCAGTTTGAAAAATCCTGACTTACTGCCTTAAACAATTTGGAAAACATTAGGTAGTCAGCTTTGAGTACAATAAATATATTCATAAAGCATGTAAATGAGATTCAAGGAGGTATTATATAAGAAATGCTGGAGGATATGACACTGAGTTACCTTTCTTTTCTCTCTTTGATAATGAAGAAGGCAAATTATGACAATGTTCATTTAAATAGAAAATAATATAATTGATCATAGCATCAGAGAATAAAAATTGATGTTGTTGATCACACTGCAATCTATTCTATCTTTCCCTTGGAGAAAAGTGTCATTCTTATAATATGCTAATCAAAACTGAATCTGAATAAAACTGTACTTATTGACTCTTGTCTCTCAGAATATGTGAAATTATTATGCACATGTACAAACACCCAAGCAGTAATCAATTAAAAATTATGCTTTTTCTTCTATGAACTTTTAACTTTCAATATCTCAAAAACATCAAAATTACTATACAGTCATGTACCGTATATGATGTTTTGGTCAGCGACTGAGTGCATATAAGATAGTGGTCTCATAAGATTATAATGGAGCTGGAAAATTTGTATGCTTAGTGATGCCATAGCCCTCACAATGTCATAGTGCAATGCATTACTCGTGTGTTTCTGTTGATGTTAGTGTAAACAAATTTTTTTTTTTAGATTTTATTTATTCATTTTAGAGAAGTGGGGGAGAGAGAAGGGGGAGGAGCAGGAAGTATCAATTCCCATATGTGCCTTGCCTGGGCAAGCCCAGGGTTTCGAACCTGCAACCTCAGCATTCCAGGTCGATGCTTTATCCACTGCACCACCACAGGTCAGGCAGTGTAAACAAATTTAATGTGCTGCCAGCCAGTTATATAAAAGTACAGTATGTATAATATGTAATACCTGATAATAATAATAATAAACAATTATGTTACTTGTTTATGTATTTGTTCTGCTTTTTATCATTATTTGAGAGGGTATTCTTTCTACTCACTAGAAAAGTTTGCTAGAAAACACTATAATGTGATACTCCAGCAGCAGCCTCTTATGTCTCCTGTACCCACAAGACTCGACTGCATCATTTTACTTTTGTGCTTATGTTGCTCTTGTAATCTGAAGTTTTATACAGTAACATGCAGTAAAGGCTTGTTGCCTAGGAGCAATACCTTACAGTTGTTCCCCTCTGCCCCCACAGTGCAGTAAGTTATACCATCTAAGTGTGCGCATGTGTTCCCACAATGACAAACTTACCTAATGATGTCTCAGATCCTATACCTGTTGTTAAGTGGTGTATGACTATATTCAAGACATCTTTTTAAATCCTATAATTAAATATTGTTTGTTATAAAAAGAGCATTTCAACCTTTGGGTTGCCTGTTCAGTGACCTCTTTCCATGTGAAAATTCATATTCTTCTGGGACTTTTTATTTTTTTCTATGTAATGTTTATTTCTAGACATTTTCACTATTTTTCTTAACTTGATCTCCAATTATTCAGATGTTGGGGGTCATCTTGGCAATTTTCCCACTTTTTTATGGATGAGGATTGGACAAAATCTTAATAGAAAAGTCTTCCTCTGAAGACCATACTACTTTTATTACTGTTTATGGTTATAAATAGGGAAGAAATTTGGAGGATTTTACTTTCAGTGTAAAATTATTTAAATTATCCTTTTGTTTTCATATTGGACATCTACCCTTAATATATCTGTTTTTCTCTAAGTTTCAAAAACCAAACAAACTTCTCCAAATTATAAACTTTCAGTCTTCTGTGAAGACCAGGGAGAAATTTTTATGCAGCATTGTGAAGTCAAGAAGAGAACCAGGCTGTGGCTAGATAGCTCAGCTGGTTAGAGATTCATCCTGAAGCACAGAGGTTGCCAATTCGATGCCCCAGTCAGAAATAGGTCAACATTCCTGTCTGCCTGTCTGTCTCTCTCTTTTCCTCCCTTCCTCTCTCACTAAATCCAATAAATAAAAAATATAAAAAAATAAAAAAAATAACAAGAAGAGAACTAGAAAATCTATTTTATAAACTTTCAACTAATTCTCTTGTTGTAGGCCCACTGTCACTTCTCTTGAGAGGTATTCAGTCACATTAATCACTGAGAGGTTAGTATGTCCTACAGGGTTGTTTATGAGTATTGCAATGTGAAGTTTCTTGGCTTTCTCCTCTGTCATTCATTCCAAGACGTGAATTTTTCGGGTCCGCTGGGTAAGTCTTCTTAGTGCATCTATGTTTTATCTTCAAAATTGTTTATGATGTATCTTAAGACTAATAAAAGCATTTTAATGTGTGTCTTAGGAAGCAGTGTGTCTTTATACAACCTACCATCTTTAACTAGAAACCTTCCTTTATCTTGCAAATATAGTGACATAGAAATTTAGCATGTGTTATATTAAAAAAAATAAAAAATATATTACTTTAAGAAGCTGAGAATGATTCAATCTTGGACTAAATACCTATTTTATAAATCATTGGCATTACTGAGGATATGAAAATGAATGAGTCCCTGTTCTCAAAAGACTATCACTATAATTGGAGAGATTTAATAATTACTACCAAGTGACTAAGATACTATGAATAGTAAGGAAAATATTGTTAGAAATATGTCAATACCAACCCAGTGGGTTATGTAGAATCTGATATACACTTAGAATAAGCCAAAATGACTCAGTAAAAAAGTGTCAATCAAGATGAATTTTTAGGATGTTATAATAGTTCTCATAGTTAATAGAAGACATGGGAAAGGTCACGTAAACTGTCATTCAAACCTAAGCTATCTTTGGATTTGCTAGAGTGGCTGAGACTGAAAACAGACACCGGCAGCTCTAAGGACTGGCATTGACTTTGTTACAAAATCACCCACTGGCTGCAACCTAAAAAAAATGGACAGGTAGAACAGGGTCTGTTATCTCAGTGGAGTGATGCCTGCCTCAGGATCATCACAGTTATAAGTGGGGACTTATTTGGCCCTTTCTTCTTAAAAAAGAGAAAGAGAGAGCTCTTTAGATAATTTAACTTTAAAAAGAAGAACAATCTCCATTTGCATTAAACTTGAAACACTAAGGGGTAGGTATCTCTGGAATTCCAATTTGCCCACAAAATTTCTTCTAAAAATGCTTTATTAGAGTCATAGAAATAACCAGAATACATCATCATATGGTTCAGAGAATAGCAAAACTAGAGAGCTGCCACTAAAACCATAAAACTCTTTTATCAAAGAGGTTTGTTAAACTGGATAGACAGTGTTTCAAATAGGACAACTGTAGAAATAATAGCTCCTATCTGAGGTAGAGTTTATGCCTCCAGGTACTTGGATTAATGAATATATATTCATATACACTTATCTCTTATACTCAATATTACTAAATAATTAAGAATAAAAATCATGAAACTAAGTAAATAGGTAAATATTGCTAAATGGAACTTTTTTTTATAAATAAATTTTTATTGTAATGGGGTGACATCAATAAATCAGGGTACATATGTTCAAAGAAAACATGTCCAGGTTATCTTGTCATTCAATTATGTTGCATACCCATCACCCAAAGTCAGATTGTCCTCCGTCACATTCTATCTAGTTTTCTTTGTGCCCCTCCCCCTCCCCCTCTCCCTCCTTCCCTCTCCCCCATAACCACCACACTCTTGTCCATTTGTTCATGTCTCTTAGTCTCGTTTTTATGTCTCACCAATGTATGGAATCCTGCAGTTCTTGTTTTTTTCTGATTTACTTATTTCACTCCGTATAATGTTATCAAGATCCCACCATTTTGTTGTAAGTGATCTGATGTCATCATTTCTTATGGCTGAATAGTATACCATGGTGTTTATATGCCACATCTTCTTTATCTGGTCTTCTATTTTTTTTTACAGTGACTAAAGCCTTTAAGCAAACTCTTGGCCAATACAGCAAGAATCCATAAAAGAGTAGTGTCCTAACATGTTCACCAAGTCCAAGTTGGCCCCAACACCATGCCAAATCCCTGAAAAATGCAACCCAACCCCAGTTCAGTCTGTTAGGAGCTGTCACAAGGATTAGGAGTCCAGGAAAAGTCCATATCCAGGAAAAGACTGCATGGCACTGGAATTGTTGTCACAATTCTATACTTTGCAGCTCACGTCCAAGTCCCAATGACCGCTGCTTCTAGCTGGTAATGATTCAGGTAGACTGGAAAAGCCATCTCATCTCTCCAGGTAGAGGAGCACAGAAGCTCCATCTCCACACATGCTGCTAAATGGAGTTTTTTGGAGTGGTGGATGTCATATGTTTTGGAACTTTAATTTGCACTCTTGACTCCTTCCTTAGAAGTGAATTACAAATTCTAATTATAATCCTTCTTTTACTACATACAGTGCTACAATGCTCAAATGAGTGGATTCAAGACAATTTAATGTTCCAGTGCTATTTTTACAATGAAATGATTCAACAAATAATCTTGCCTGACCTGTGGTGGCGCAGTGGATAAAGCGTCGACCTGGAAATGCTGAGGTCGCCGATTCGAAACCCTGGGCTTGCCTGGTCAAGGCACATATGGGAGTTGATGCTTCCAGCTCCTCCCCCCTGTCTGTCTCTCCTCTCTCTCTCCCTCTTTCTCTCCTCTCTAAAATGAATAAATAAATTTAAAAAAAAACAACAAATAATCTTTTAGCAAAGAGAATGGACAACCCTGACACAGGCATTGAAAGAGCTACATTCAAAAACTTATCATATGCCTATTCTATATATTATACATACAGGATGTTGCAAAAGTGGATTTACAGTTGTTTATATGGGAAATAATACACTAATTAATAATTATATAAGAATAGAATATGCACTTAATGTACTCACAACTGTAAACCTACTTTTGCCATACTTTTGCCACACCAGGCACTTCATATAGCCATGGGCATCTACACTGATCATGTCTCTGTATTGTTGTATCTTTAAACTTTGGTTGAAGAATAATAAAACTGGGGGATAGTAATTGACATAAGATAATTTTTTTGTCCCTGTGTTTAATAGTCCTGAGGAAAAAAATAAACAAACAAAAAACCTTAAATACTTTGCTCAAAAAACTACAGGCTCCTATATTATATGACATGAGACAATTAAACAATTTACTTTACTAATAAGTTATTCCAAAATACTCACATTACTTATTGATTTTTATAAAGAGAGGAAAGGAGAGAGACAGAAACATTGATTTCTTTTGTTCCACTTACTTATGCATCCGTTGGTTGATTCTTGTATGTGTCCTAACTAGGTATTGAATCAGCAAATTTGGTGTGTTAGGACAATACTCTAACCAGGTGAGCTACTTAGTTAGAGCCCCAAAATATTTACTTTAATATGTAATCATCTCAGCTTCATGTAACAAATTTTTGCTGTTCCAATATTAGAATAATTACCCAGTCCAGGCTGTAATACAAATCCTATAAATATCCTTTCTAATTCCACCATTTGGAGAAACAGCTAAAACTGTTCAACGTGATATTCTTTTTTCCTCACTGCACTAATTTCAGTAAATTTAACTGTGATTAACAAATATAAGATAAAACACAACAATTAGACTTGACTAAGAGCAACGTGCATTAAAAGAGAGTCAATGCTACAATGATTTAAAGAAATTGACCTCCCTGTGAAATCAGACTTCCAGAACACATAAGAAGTCTAAATTTGGTCAGAAATGGATATTCTGCATCCTTGTGAGTTTCACTTTCTATTCTATAGTATCAAAATATATAATAAAATACTATTTTTCACATATAAAGTATATAGGTAAAAAATAAGAAAATTAAATTCTATTAATTTATAGTAAGATTTTATTAAAATAAAAGCATGCTGTTTTTCAAGGTGTATAAATAGTTAGATATCATATGACTGTTAATTTTAGAAAAACAAATAATTAAAAGCCAACATATAAATATAATATCCTGAGATTATAAAGATGAAAAAAGTATTAATGTTAAGATCTGATAAGAATATTAATCAATGTTGCAAATTCTAAGAAAATAAGTTTATTTTAATATTTTTGTTCTGCATTTGTTATTTTTTGAAATAGATCTTCTACAATTCCCAATTTGAAGAATTTTGACAAAATTTTCTGACACGTGTAATTATTATTATAGTCTTGTTATTGACAGATAGTCAGTTAAAAAATATCTTGAAATTTCAGTAGACTTAAATCTCAACAGAATATCACAACCCAAATGTGAAATATGTTTGGAAATGGATATGAATGTTAACTTAAATATAACTCTTCTGATAAGTCTTAAATGCAATTTGATCAATATTTGGGACTAGAGAATAAGCACTGAGTAGCTATGAAAATCTATAGCTGGAAGGTTTATATTTTTTGTAATGCTTTCAAGAAAAGAAAATAATACAAAGTACCCCAGCTGAAGTTCAAATAAACGCCATCCATTAGTTTTTCAAAGTATTTTAAACATTTTTTTTCTTATGATTCTTGACAGCTTAGGGCAAACAATGTTCTTTGTTAATTTATCTCTAGGCTGATACCTATAAAGATCCTTTGAGATTACTGTAAGCTCCAACTAATGTCCATTTCTTTTATGCTACATTTGGGCTTTAAAGAGTGATGTCCTCCTATGTGGCTATCAGTCTCCCAGACTCATTTAACTGAATACATAAAATGAAAAATGATGAGCTTTTGGGGTGAACTTACTATTTGGCACATTAAAGCTAATTTATTATAGATCAATATGACCTTAACAATACCACCTTCTCTTCACTTCATTTTACTTTTCAAGTAAGAATAACAAACCTTAATGGATAAGAACAAGCTGAAATAGGTTATGTGTTACAAAATAGTTTATGTATTACTAAGCTTTATATCTATATATACAGTATATGTATATACACATATAGTTTATGCATACATAAAATCCTTAGAAAATTAAAATTCATGTAAAGTCATAATGAGGCTCTAATTTTAGTTTGAAGGACTAGTAGTCTTCATCATTTTACTTAAAAAAGAATAATTTTCTTATTCAAATAAAAGTAAGTTTTACTTGAAATATCCATAAAAACAAGAAAATAAATGCATTCTTTGGTATGCATCTAAAATGTAGGTGAGAACAGCAATTAAGTTCTATCCCTTTACAAAAAAACAGTATATGTAAAAGAGAAACTACATAATACTATGACTTTTAATATTTTATAAATAATATAGTCAAAATCATCTTGAGGATTAAAATGACTATTAAAGACTATATATATGTTTATATATGTTTATATGTATATATGTAAGCATAGATTAAGTACTATATTGATATAGATTGTATATATTCTACCATCCTTGGAGACATACAGCATTTAGCCCTTTCTGTATATACTTGTAAGTGACTTGCCTAAAAGCCTCTGAAAATTTATGGAAAACACTTATTTCAAAAGAAATAGGTACCATGACAGTAGGACACATTTATCAAGACTACAGACCTGTTTACAACTAAATTCAGAAAATATTTTAATAATTATCAGGGCTCAAAAATATAAATCTAAAGATAAATTTTATCAGTTGGATTTATAGTTCATTATCTTTCAACAAGTACTTCTTAACAGATAAAATGTGGTTTAACAATTTTGAATTTCCAATAATAAAATTACCCAAATTAAAGCTAGTGCTGCTCAACCCTTTTTAAATAGCCAACAAACTATAAAACCAAGATCTATAATAACATCTCAACTTACTTCAAATCGTCACAGTTATTCTTTGAGATCATACCAAAATCTCTTCAGCTACTTTCACACATTTAAAGAAATAAAGTAAAATCAGTTTATATGTTTATACCTATAATTCTTAAAAAGTTTTCTTATAAGTATATTACATCTATTTGTATAGATATAATATAACTAAATATGACTATGTATGTATATCTGCATGTACATATGTATGTTGGATGTGTGTGTGTATATATATACACATATATATATATATAATTTTTAATTTATTCAGTAAAAACAACATTCTCTACGTTTAGGACAGCAACTAATTTGACAGTTGGTATATTAACAGTGGGAAAGACAGAATCATGGCCAAGAACAAAGAGCAGAAGGGCAAGCCCCACTTGCGTGAGAAGCCTCATGTGAAACTGTATTTAAATCATTCCAGCACAGTACTTTTTCATCTGCAATCATAAATATAAATTAAGCTCAAAGTCTCTGGGAACTTAAAAATAGCAGCCTTAATACCTTGACCTTAAATTAATGACTCAAATGTTAATGGGGGAAAGAAAAGGCTAAGTGACTAAAGCTACAGAGTGGGATTAGACCTTGCTTGGACGGGATGATGCTAGATTCGATTGCATCTGGATTCTACGGAACTGGATGATGCAGTTCCATTGAGAGAATTAAGAATAAAGTGGTATCACTCTATGATAGTTGTAGGAACAGAGTGCTGTCTTTCTCTATGAGAGCCAAGTGCAGAGTGTTGTAGAAGACAGACTGCTATTGATAGGGATTTTTGCCAAATGAGGTGACATTCAAAATGAGACCTGAAGGACAAGTAGGAAGAATCAGGGAAAGTTATTCCAAGTAGTAAGATCAGATTGTTCAAAATTCTAATGCATAATAAAATTATTCTAAGTAATTTATCATTTGTTAGTAATTAATTTATTCAACAAGTATATATTGAACACTAGTTATTTGAGTGCAGATATATATTTAAAAACTCATCAAAACTTTGCTTCCTCAAGTTTTACTTGAACTATTTTGAAGCTTATATCCAAAAAGAACTTTTCTGATTCTTACTCCTTTTTAGATAAGTAATAGAGACTTTCTTCTTCATAGTGATTTATTTTTATGCCTACAGATTAAATATTTTATAACTATATATTAAAAAGGTAAATATATTACTTAAAATACTTTGCAAGTGAAATAAATATGCCTCTTAAATAATCAATATGAAGTGCTTATTTATTAGTGATAAAAATAAAAAATGTCCTTGTGTATTTCTAAACTGAACTTAGGAAATCATGTAATGACTCAAACTTTTATCCAATAAATGTTGTGGCTTATAGAAACCAATCAGATAAGATAATAGCAGTTAGCCAAAAAAAGCAAATATGCTTCTATTATACAAATTTTAAAATTAAAACCAGAATCCTTTTTTTTTTTATCAAGCATCAATGTCATTTTTAAATAGAAATACTACTACAGTGATTAAAACTTTAAGGAATATTTTATATTACATATAATAGAATAAAAATTACATATCACATTATTATATATAATAATTATACATAATATTATTTATAAGTGAATTTCAACCTTTTTTATCTCATTACATACATAAACTAATTACTAAAATTCAGCGGCACACCAAAAAATGTATTTTTTGACAATCTAACAAAAATGATGTAATTTTGGTTTATTCACACTGTATGAACATTTTGTGTTGACTATTGTCATTATTTATTTGATTATCAAAGGGAAGAAAAGGTCAGTGCCTTGACTGAATAGTCAGCTGATGCATGTTTTAAAAATTCTTGTGACACATCAGTGAGTCTACTACAGCACACTTGTTGAAACTCATTCCTATATATACTAGGACTTGAGAATTAAGCAAGGAACAGAACCAGCATGGGACAGTGTCAGATGAAAACACTTGTTCTTTACTCCTCTTGGTTCCTAGTGAAGTGATGTTGATTTGGCTAGAAATTCAGGCCTCTTCTCCTACCCATTCTTTCAGTCTGGTCCAGCAAGGGAGACTTAATCAATAGTGTTTGGAGAAAATTCAGGCATGAATGACTAAGCTTCCTCTGGTTTCTCTTCTCTGTCCAGCCTGCCTGAGCAGAGGTGCTTTTCAGTATTCTAAGAACCCAGAAATTATTTTGGTTAATTCAATCTAATATGATTACAAGGCAACCACATATTCCATTTATATGCCATCCTCTGATCTTTCATCAGTAATTAATAAATCTGACACTTTGTCTCCACCTGTTTGATTCCTTAATCTCTCAACTGCTTTTGCATTATTTTTGGCTTTGTAATAGAGAAAATACTGAAACTCAAGCTGTCTCACTTTATTCCTCAGTAAGACAAAGATAATGTTTATAAAGTTTAAATTAATATGAATATTTAAAAGTGCTTAGCCATATTTGACACATGGTCAGGACTAGCTGAGTGCCATTAAGTAAATCAAAATGATTTATTAGTCCCTTTACTATTCCAGTAATGAGATCAGAGTGGCATATAGGGTATATCTCACTCACCTTGTTGAACAAAGAGAGAAATTTGGATTTTTTTATAAAGCACAACTGAAAGTACGGCGTGTGTAACATAGACTTTAGGGAAGTAAGAAGAGTCAGGTGCAGTCTAACTTCACTAGCAGCTTGCTGCCTTCTAAGGGAAAGCCAGTGGAGGAGCAGCCAGATAAAAAGCACCTGTGTTCCCTGGGGCACAGGAAGTTAAACCAGTTCACAAATCAGTACCTCCTACTTAAGAATCTTTAAGTGAAAATTGTGTGTTTTATTTACAGCACTTTTAAGTGAGGTCAAGGGTCTTTTTTATTTACATGGGAAAGTAATCCAATTGATAAACTTAAAAAAATTGGAATTATGTTGCTATAAGTAAGAGAACATTTCATTGGCTTAATGGAAGTTGTCCAGAAGCACATGGCAAGGGTTTATATTACTGATCTATAATGCGGCAGCAAAATAGGATAAAAATTCTTCATTTTTCTTCAAAAGGCAGATCAGGTACTAGTGAAGTTATATAAGAAGTTACAGGATATTGCTATGGGCTAAAATATGTTTCTCTATAATTTATATGTTGAAACAATAATCTTTAGTACCTCAGAATGTATTTGGAAGTATAGTTTTTAAAGAGATTATTGACTTAAAATTAGGTCATTAGTGTAGTCCCTAATCCAATATGACTAGTGTCCTTACAAGAGGAAATTAAGAACCAGACACAAACCGAGGGAAGACCATAGGAAGACACAGAGATGGCCATTGACCATCTACAAGCAAAGGAGAGAGGCCTCAGAAGAAACCAGCCTGCTGACACTTGATCTGAACTTCTAGCTTCTGGAACTGTGAGAAAATAAATTTCTGTTGTGTAAGACACCTAGGCTGTAGTGCCATTTTATGGAGCTCCTAGCAAAATAACACAGATATAATTAAAAGGCATTGTATATTATATACTCTTGCCACTCTTAGGCAAGTCTGATAAGAAAGAGTAATAACTTAGTATATTGGTAAGCCTCTGTGAGAGAAATGAGGAGGAACAGTTATGTTAAGCAGTGCCTTCTCTGGAGGCAGAATCTGCTTACTAAAGAGCAGTTCAGTCGGTGCTATGGTGTTCTTGGGATATATTCCTAAAAGTGGGATAGCTAGGTCAAAAGGAAGTTCGATTTTAAATTTTTTGAGAAATCTCCATACTGCTTTCCACAGTGGCTGCACCAGTCTGCATTCCCACCAGCAGTGCAGGAGGGTTCCCTTTTCTCCACATCCTCACCAGCACCTATATTGTGTTGTTTTGTTAATGAGCATCATTCTGACTGGTGTGAGTGAGGTGGTATCTCATTGTAGTTTAATTTGCATTTCTCTAATGATTAGTGATGTTGAGCATTTTCTCATCTGTCTATTGGCTGACTGAAAAAAAGAAAAAAAAAAAACCATGTTCATGGAAGCATTGTTCACAATAGTGAAGATCTGGAAGCAGCCCAAGTGTCTGTCAGGGAAGGGGGGAAGGTGTTATAGGGAGGGGTGCAAGGGAGATATTGAGGGGAATACGGGGGAGGGGAGGATGCATTCAGGTGACCCTAGAATCTATGTAAACACAATTAATTAAATAAAAAAAGAAAAAAAAAGAACAGTTCAGTAGTATGTCACGTTACTGCATGGGGAAGTCAACTGACCCCAGGTCTCACAGTGAAGCAGTTCTAAGTCCTGGCTCTCAAGGTGTAGCCTGAGCAGATCAGACTGTTGCTTCAGGTGTTTTTCTAGCACCAGCAGTTTGAGTTCTTGGCCAGACAATAAAAACCAGCCTGGGTCAAATGTCTGATCTGGATTGCTGCTTCACACCAAGCCCCCTTTAAAATTACTTCTAGTTACCAATCACAAAATTCAGAGGAATGGAGTTTGAATGAAGTACAAATCAGGTAAGTCTTCATACATAAACTGTCATCTAATAAGGTGATTTTTTTTTAAGGCAATCCTCTCTGGATTTCTGGGTGTTTCCAGTTGGTCTGGACCTCTAAAGTAACAGAAATTTCCATGCTAGCATGATAGAGAATGCCTTTTTCCCTCACATTATTCTCTGATCTCTGCATTCTAAAGGTGGAAGGCATATGGAGCCTTTTCTTCCTTTCACCAGAGACATGGGTTCTTTTCAAAGATAATAAAGCCTTTCTTATCTCTCCAAGAGACAAAGTTTACATTCCTCATTATAGAATTTCTCCACCTCCCCCAAGAGAAGATCTGTTTACACAGCATAAAAGATAAGCTCTTTCTGTAACTCCAGAGGGGAGGAGGAGATGTGTCAGCACCTACATATGCTTCAAGATTGATCATTTCTTAGTTCCTCTCTTGTGGTGCAGTCTGCATTGTAAACTCATGGTACACTTGCCTTTTATCACATATCCCCATGAGAAACTGGGCATGGGGAAACAGCAATAGCATTAGGAATTCTGTGAGTATGAAAAGGTGTGTTTTTGTTTCTTTTGTTTCTGATCAGTATTTAGTGTTTCTGTTAATATCTGTGTGCACACGTGTGTGTGTGTGTGTGTGTGTCTATGGATATATCAGTCTTCCAATCTAAATTAATCTTATATATCTATCTATCTAGTCTAGCTGTCTTTCCATCTATCTACACAAGTTAAGGTAATAAACTTTTCACAGTTTTATGACTTGAAAGATATATACAGTATATGTCATTATATATATTATATTGAGTGTGTGTGTGTGTGTATATATATATATATATATATTCAGATGACTATGACAAAGACCAAATATGTAAGAAGTGTTTTTTTGTTTTCTTTCTTTCTCTTTCTTTCTTTCTTTCTTTCTTTCTTTCTCTTTCTTTCTTTCTTTCTTTCTTTCTTCTTTCTTTCTCTTTATTTCTTTCTCTTTCTTTCTTTTCTTTCTTTCTCTTTTTCTTTCTTTATTATTTCTTTGTTTCTCTCTTTCTCTTTTTGAGAATTTATTACAGAAATCAAAAAGAAAAATTAAAACCTGATTAAAAAAATATTGCAAGACAAGCCTGCAGCCCTTTAAAATATTCCTTAGGCCAACAAACCTACATCAATATAATTTTCATTTTAAAGCCCTTCAGCTTCTAAAAAGGACATCTGTTTTATCGCCAATTTCACATGTGGACAGAGATTATAATGGATAAAAATAAACCTTCCAGAAAGAGGGATCCAGAGGCCATAGAGGACAATGAAAAAGGCAACTCCTGCCAGAGATCTAATCCGTCCACTAGCAGATGGTCTAACAGGAACTAACTGGAACCGACAGTGCAAGGAGCCTTCAATACCCTCCCAGATTAATAACAACCTTGTTTCCCATTCTTCCTTTTTTTGAATGTGGGCTTTGAATGGGTTCCTGGTTACCTTAATACAATTGTATACTGAATGTGTTAGGGACACAACTAGAATTTGAATTTATAAATGCAGAGCAAATTTTTCTACTTCCAGCAGTACTTGAATAGAAAATGTTAACACTGACTGCAGTGTTTTTTCACAGCCATTAAACCAACAAAATCTATTAAAAATAAAATGATCTTTGATTGACCCCACTATGTCAGAACCTCACTGGACTGACCAATGAACAAAGGCTCTTGTTTTACTCATTTGTATGCAGACTCTTAAACTTAATCCTTCCTAATTAGATAATACCTTTGCAATCTTATTAGCATAATAAAAAGAAACAACATACCAATTTCACTCTTTTCAATAGTTAGACATCTCTAATTTGCCCCCTTTCAAAACCAATCTGAATTTTTCTACTGGTATGTCTCTTTGCTTGGCAAGTTAAATTCAGTTTACTGTTGTTTTTTCTTGTACATTTTTAAAAAATTACTGGAGATTGTTATTTATAGAATTCAAAATACAATAGAAAGCTATAAATGGATCTGATAAATAGAACTGTATATCACACACAGGTTTTGGAAGTTGAGATGAATGACATACCATCTGGGGCTTTAGGATTTTTTTTTCCCTCTTGGAGAAAGGCTGAATGTGAGCAATAGAAATATAAATCATATATCATTTTTGTTAAAATGTTTAATCCCACAGCTTTTGGCAGAAACTTAGTACTATCTTCACTTCTTTGATATAATTAGACTGTCAGATATTTTGCTATCCATGCAGCATTTTTTTAGCCTCAAATCTAGATGTGGCCCTGACATAAAAGTTTGAACCAAAGGGAATTATGTAGAACTATATGCAGCTTCCAGGAATATTCTTTAAATGATAGCATTTCTCTTTTGTTACTTCTTTGCCTTGTTTTTTCCTGGTGACTAGAAGGCAAATGAGATGGCTACGGTGGATCAGGAAACTTGGAAAGGAGTTAGTCTTGGGAATGGAAGCAATCTAACATGGAACAAGATAAAAGAAATGAATGTTGTTTGTGTATTTTTATACCTCTGAATTTCTGTATTAAAGAAATGTAGTTTTATTTTGTAAAGCTATTGTTATCTGATTTGCTACTTTTTCTAGACAAGCCCAATAACTCAGAGATTTGGCAAACTAAACTATTAAGTAGACAATTTGTCAGCCATCTATTTTAATATTTCCATAAGTTTTTGGACAGCACTGGTACTTTTCTCCTATGCAGAAAATCTATTCAATAGTATAGCCATATTTTAAAATTTTTAATCACATCTATAATTGCCATATAAGATCTAATACTTAGAGCTACCCACCTGAATCACACATTTTCTCCCATTCACTGAAATCCACAGAGCCTACTTTCAATTTCTTTAAAAATCTTCACTAAAACATAGTCATCTATCACTTATATCTTCCTTCTCTAATTCAGCATTTATACTTCACAACATGCAATTTGCTAGATAACATGAATGAATTATATTTTATAGTACTTTAATGTTATTTTTATTTTTAGATGTTTATCAGCTATGGTAGGACTAGGATAGCACAAAATTAAACTACTAATAAACACTAATATCCCTGGGGAAAAAGTTTTTTTTTTTTTCATTTTCTGTTGGATGAGGTTTTAGAACTGTTTTTTTATTTTTCTGTATCACTGATTCCAAATCTGAAATCCATTTTTGTTTGTATGCTCTAGTTTTTATGCCATTTTAATTTCTTTTCATCACAGTTAATGGCATGCATTGGTTTTTAAATTGGAGTTAAAGGGCAACGACTCTCGGATTGAACATAACCACAAGACAATTAAATGTTTTACAAATATCACTTTTACATAATTGTAGTTGTTTTAAAATGTAAAACATTATTATTTGATAAAAACACTCTCCTATTTTGTTTTAAGATTGAATCATGGCTTCTTCAAGTGGGTGTAAATGTAAGAATAGTCCTGACAACTTCTGTTATATATGTGGCTGTTACACACTTCAACGTCAAAGGTGTACTATTTCATCATTTGTGACATGTGCATATATTGCCTATTTTCAAGTCTCCTTGGCGATCAGGACAAGAATTGGGCTTCTCATATTGTGTGTCATAATTGTGAAGAAATGCTTTGTGACTGGACAAAAGGAAAATGCAAAGGAATGCCTTTTGGTATTCCCATGGTTTGGCGTGAACCAAAGGACCATAGCAGTAACTGTTATTTCTATCTGATCCATAAAAAGAGCATTGGCAAGAAAAAATGGCATATGATCGCATATTCTAATATTCCTTCAGCAATACTACCTATCCCACACTCTGAGACACTCCCGGTTCCAGTTTTCAATGGTTTTATTTCTTCTAAAGATGAAGAAAGTGAACATAGTGATCAAGTATATTTTGATAAGTTGCATGAGGAAACGAGATTGTCCTCAACAAGTATACAAACACAAGAGCTACAAACGCAAATTTTTGCTGAATAGAATTTTCACAAAGATGGTGCCCAAGAAGACATTCTACTTCATTATGTTAAAGTAAATGTTGAAAATTTTATAATAAGATGAAAATCTAAAATCTTGAATTGCAAAAAAACCTGTAGCTTACAGAGAAAAACTAATGTCAGATTTGAGATCAGCACACTTGCATTAGGTAGGAACAAGTGCTTTTGTGGATGCAACAAAAAATTTGTTCCCCAGTGTTATAAATACCATTTATTGAGGAGTATTGCATGCCAATTTTCAAACTATTACACAAAACTGCAGTGAGTTGAATCCCTAAAGATATGCCCAAGTTTATTCCCCAAAATATGAGTGACCTTAATTGGAAAGAAAAAAGATTCTTTTCAGATCTAGAATAAGGATTTCTAGTTGAGATAATCTCTAGTTAAGGAAGGCCCTAAATCCAATAACAATGTCTTTGTAAGAGATAAAAGATTAGGGGATACGTAGAGACACACAGAGGAGAAGGCCGTGTCAAGACATTGAGACCCAGAAAAAGACGGAGGCTGAGGTTTGAGCATTGGCTCAACAAACCAAGGAATGTTAGGGTTTCATCAGTCACTAGGAGCCAGGAAGAAGCATGAAACAGATTCTCCCTCAGAAGCTCCAGAAGGATGCAATCTTACCAATCTGTCCAAAAGTTAATTGTTTACTTCTGACCTCCAGAACGTTGAGAATATAAATTTCTCTTGTCTTAAAACACCTAATTTGTGGCATTTGGTTACAGCAGCCCTAGAGTACTAATGCAATTTTGAATCCAGGAAGTAGGTCATTGCTGTAACAAATACCTAAAATACCTAAACATGCAGAAGTGGCTTTTGTTTTTGGCTGATAACTAGAGGCTGGAGGCATTTGGGGACACATGACAGAAGAAACTGAGATTGTAAAGGGACAGTGTTTGACATATGAATGTTAAAGGTCTTCTGGAGAGGGCTGAGGAAGTGAAGAGCACTTTAGAGAAAGTTTCTGTCATCTTAAGGTGCACAAATTATCAAAAACAGGTAGTGGTAGAGACATAATCATGAAAGGTGAGTCAGAAAATCAAATGAGGAACATGTTATTGTAAATTAAAGGAAATGTAATCTTTGTTGTAAAGTATCAGAAAACTTAGCTGAATTGTTTTCTACTCCTGGATATATGTCATGAGCCTGGATATCTGTCTGAGGGATTTCTAAGGACGGTGATGAAGGTACTGCCTGATTTCTCACTGCTCATAGTAAAATGTGAGAGCAATGACCGATGAATCACTACCAAGACTACAGAGAGAGATATGCAACATATTCTCTCTCAGAGCGTCCAGAAGGAACCAATCTTGCTGACACCTAGATTTCAGACACATGGCCTTTAGAACTATGAGTGAATGCTTTCATGCCACACATTTTACAGTAACATGTTATGGCAATGCTAGGAAGCTGATATATAGTGTGTGCACGTTACATGTGAGCAAATGAAGCCTAAAGGAGTTTAAGTGACTTTGCCCTGGTCACATAACTATGAGGTAATAAGAAAAGGTTTTGCACCCACTCAGTCTATTCCAGATAATTAGTTATTCAATGCAGTACCTGGAGAGACACTTCACATTTCTTAAACATGCCAAGATGAACTGAGCAGATAATTAAGTTTGTAGTCATTGTAGTATGTTCTAGAGATAGACATTTTTAGGCAGCCATGATTCCTATGGGACCTATAACATGCATGAAATCAGGGTACAAGACATGAACAGTCTAAGTTTGCAAAGCAACCTCAACCATAAATGGCATTGCTTTAATAGAGTTGATGTGAATTTAGTAGCCAAGTGAAGAACAAAAGGCAGTTGATAATTCATCATTTACATCAAGGTCTTAATATATTCTCTGAGTTGTCAGATTATGGCAGCATCACTTGTTTTCAGTGCTAGTATAAAATAAGTAAAAAAACAACAACTAGAAAATATAGTAGAGTGCTAAAATATTATATTGGGACTAAGGGACTTGCCATTGTTCTGATTCTTACTGAGTCAATAATTAGAGGGTTACCCTAAGTGTATCATCTACCTTGCTCAGTCTCAGATTTGTAAATGATCATTAAATGATTGCATAATTAAATATAGCACAGCATTCAACTTCACTATGTTAGGTATAAGCTTATATAGTAATAATACCAACTTAACATGTTGCAAAATCCATTTGATAGGTAAATGTCAAATATGAAGTAAAGAAGGCTTGACCAGGCAGTGGCACAGTGGATAGAGCATTGGACTGGGATGCAGAGGACCCAGGTTCAAGACCCCGAGGTTGCCAGCTTGAATGTGGGCTCATCTGGTTTGAGCAAAGCTCACCAGCTTGGACCCAAAGTCACTGGCTTGAGCAAGGGGTTACTCAGTCTGCTGTAGCCCCACGGTCAAGGCACAAATGAGAAAGCAATCAATGAACAACTAAGGTGTTGCAACGAAAAACTGATGATTGATGCTTCTCATCTCTCTCTGTACCTGTCTGTCTGTCCCTATCTATCCCTCTCTCCGACTCTCTGTCTCTGAAAAAAAGGAAAAAAAAGCAATCATAGTCCTTTTAAGAACAATGCATATAAAATCAATTTTATATATATAAATAAATTATATATGTGTATATATACATATACACTTTGTAAACTGAAAGACTTTAAGGCCAGGGTAACTAAATCTTTCATTTTGAATTGAGTAAATTCAGAGTGGTGTCACAGAGAACCTCACCTCTATAGATTAGTTTAAAATTTTAAACTAAAATAAGAAACATTGATTCACACTCGATCTTTTATAAACGACAAACTCCAATATCCATGTCAGTGAAAAAAAAAATAATTGTGGCTTTCTATTATCAAGTTTATTTTATCCTTTTAATTAAACCCTTACCTTATTTTTTTTATTTTTCTTTGTTTTATTAGCTAAAAATATAGAAGCAGCATCACAGAAAAGCTTTAATTTGTAAAGAAAAAAAATGTTGTTACATACTTGCCTAAATTACATATTTGATTAAAACTGCTATAATAGCCATGCCTTTCTAACCAGCAAAATGAAGCTCATGCATCAAGGTGATGACTAGACCTTTAACATGATATATTGCACAGTACAATACCTGTAGAAATGAACTAGGAAAGAATAATTACA